>NC_037678.1:5358662-5473325 GCF_003255815.1 Theropithecus gelada
GGGGCCCGGCATGGCCTCCGCGCGGCCGCCGGGCCGGGCCTGCGCCTCGGCGTCCGCGCCCGCGGGGCTCCGGGCCGGGCCGCCCGCCCTCCCCGCCGCCCCCGAGCCTGCGGGCGGCGCCGAGGCCGAGGAGCGCTCGCTGCAGCACATGCTCCGTGCCATAGCGGAGGAGCGCGGCCGCCTTAGCCTGCGCCGCGAGGTCTGCGGCCTCGGTGAGTGGGGCCTGGGGGCGAGGTCGGGCCGGGGGAGGTGAGCGTCTCCGGGGCCGCCTCTGCGCGTCCGTGTCTCTGTGCGCCCCGCGCGTCTCTGTCTCTGCGCGGGTGTCGTGGTCTCTGGGTCTACCCGGGTGCCCTGTTTTCCTCCATGCGCCCCCCGCCCTGCGTCTGGGTCTGTCTCTGCTTTCTGTCGGACCAGCGCCCCGCACCCCTGTGCCCGGGTCTCATTCGGCGTTTCCCCCTGTCAGTCCGTCCGGGTGTCTCTCTCATCTCCCTCCTTCCTCTTCGTGCCTCTGCGGGTGTTCTTCCTTCTCCAGGAAGCCCGCCCCGGGCCTTCAGCACGGCGGCAGGGAGTGTGGGCGTGGGATCTGGGTACACCCGTAGCCCAGCGCTGCAGGGCCGGGCCCTCGTGGGCTCTGGGTGGACCTCCCTGCGAACGTGCCCTGGCCACTGTCTCCTGCTTCCCGAAGCCTTTGTCTTTCCGCACCCGCCGGGCGCTCTCATCCCTTAGCTGTAATCCAAGGACCTGTTGGGCAGTGGCCCTCCGAACCCGCCCGCTTGGCTGAGGGGCAAGGCCTGCTGCCTCTCGGTGTGATTCTGGGCTTAAGTCATGGATCTGCTGGGGGGCGTGGGGTGGGGGTGCCTCGTATTGTTTGGAAGGGCCTGGGACTGCAGGTGTGGGTGGGGTCTCCCAGCCAGTGAGGTAATCCATTACTGATAGATCGTGCCCAGACTCAAGCCCAGGAGAAGCCCCCTCTTTTGTCGTCTCAGGTTCGTCATTTTCTCCATGGAAAAGACCCCTCCCTCCTCCGTGCTGGGAATGACTTCATACCACATTGTCAGCCACCCCCCACCCTACCCCCAGGCTAGGCTGGGGATTTCTGAGGGGGTGACAGCACTGCTGAGTAGGGAATGTCAGCCTTCCAGATTCACCCCGTGGCCCCTTCATTCACCTTCATTGGGGAAACTGAGTCCCAGAGAACAAATGCATCCCCCTAAGGTCACACAGCCGCCGGGACATGGCAGTCCCAGGCATTCAGAGCCCCTCAGCAGGCCACACCCTGGAGGCTGGAGTGGGGAGAGGAAGTAAATTTGAATCCCTTTTGTAGGAGGCAGGCTTAGCATGAGAGGCTTCCCAGTGAGCAAGCCCCAGCCTAGCCTGCCTAGGGGGAGCTTTCCTTATGGAGGGGTGGGGGTGGGGGGTGCTTATGAAGTGAAACGGACAAGAAGAACTTCAATGGTTGACAAGGTTTCAGTGGTTTCTTTCTGAAAGGTGTCAAGATTTACTTATGAGCAGAAATTGGAGCACGCTCATTAATTCATTCTGCAAACATTCATTGAGCACCTACTGTGTGCCACCCTGGCAGGCCCACCTGTCACCTGGCACCGAATATCTGAGCTGGGATGCGTCTGAGGGACCATCTGCTGCAGGCCACTTGGCCCTGTTTGCCCAGCAGCTGCAAACAGTCCCTCCCCACTCCCCTGTCCACACACACCTACTGTCCTCTGACCACCTTTACTTGTGAGCATCTTCTCTCCTCTTGTAGACAACCCCTCCCTCAAGGAGGCTACAGGGCCATTCCCAGAACAGTGAACGGTGAAAATGGCACCTAGCATTTACTGAGCACTTACTATGTGCCGGGTGCTTTCCTCATGCTGCAAATTTAATCCTGATACAATATTGACTTTGCCAGGGAGCAGTATTATCTCCATATCAGCGATGAAGAGTCTGAGGGCTCCTCTCCCGGCCTCCAGGCCTCCCACACGTGCGAGGTCTCCCTTCTTCCCCTACTGCTGAACTCAGTCCCTGCAGGGCTCTGAAGCACTGCACTTTACACCTGCTGTTTTCTCTGCGGGGAAAGCCGCCCCTACTCATGTGCCCCACAAGCGTCTCTAGGTTTTCCTTTAAGTCTCAGCTCCAATGCTGCCTCTCTGGGAACCCTTTCCAAATCCCAGGCGCACAGTCCTGTGCTGCCTGTGTTCTCTTTGTGCCAGGGACGTGTTTGTCGGGACAATCAGGACGACTGTGGCCTTGTCATGGTCTGTGTGCTGTCTTCCCAGTTAGCACGTGAGGCCCTCAAAGGCATTACCCAGTCTGATTCGTCTTGGTGCCCAGCATGGGGCACATACGGAGCAGGTGCCCAGTAAACACATAGTGAACAAGTGAGAAAATTATCTGGACTGGCAGATGAAGGGCGTGGAGGGCCACAGAGATGGGAATCTTAACTTCTTAGAAGGGCTCATTTTTGGCCGGGCACGGTGGCTCACGCCTGTAATCCCAACACTTTGGGAGGCCGAGGCGGGCGGATCATGAGGTCAGGAGCTCGAGACCAGCCTGGCTAACATGGTGAAACCCCACCTCTACTAAAAATACAAAAAAAAAATCAGCCTGGCATGGTGGCGGGCACCTATAGTCCCAGCTATTCAGGAGGCTGAGGCAGGAGAATGGCGTGAACCCAGGAGGCGGAGGTTGCAGTGAGCCGAGATCGCACCGCTGCACTCCAACCTGGGAGACAGAGTGAGACTGTTTCAAAAAAAAAAAAAGGTCGTATTTTTCAGATGAGAGATTATCATGATGTTCAGTGAGGGATGAGCTTACTAGGAACTTGATGCCCAGAGTGGAGCAGAGCGCACCTCTCACCTCTCACCTCTCAGGTGTGAGTCCTGAGAGGAGCCAGAACACCAGCTCCGGAGCACTTCTGCATCCTCGGAATCATCAACACGCGCAAGTTGTGGGGGTAGGGTTGTGTTTGATCATCTCCACTTCACGTCTCTAGGAGCCTGTTAGATGTATGAATGAATTTAAATCTCCCAGGTTTTTGTTGTTGTTTAGCGAAAGCTTGGGTTATTCAAAACTCTGCCGTGTCCTCTGAGATTGTTTTGAAGGTGTCAAGGGAGCCTCAGGTGGAGACGCTGGGCTTTGGTTGAGTGGTTGTCATTCTCGGAGTCAGTGTCTATGAGATGGGACAAAGCTCCTGGCCCTCCCCACTCAGGGATCATCACTCAGCTCTCGTGATGAAAGGCACCTTGTAGATTCACACCTGGCTTTCGAGGCTTGTCTGTGGCAGCCTCTGCAGTAGAAGGGGACTTGAGCACTTGGTCTGTACTGAGAGGGGGCAGGAGTGTTGGGCCCTGATCCCTGCCTTGTGGGAGGGCACAGTCCATGGGGGAGACAGCCAGGAGCACAGGTCACTGTTAGCTGAAGTACAAACCCTGCTGGAAGCAGCTGGGGCTACGGCTGCCTGGAGCAAGATTTTGGTGTTGCATCCACAGGACACTGCTCGTGACTCCAGGTCACAGATAAGCCAGGTGATTCAGGACCCAGGTGTGCGATGCAGACGTTTGGACCGAAGGGGGACAAACCCTGCCACTTCCTCCTGGGCCCTGGACCTCCGCCCAAGCACGCAGGCCCCCTTTCAACAGGGGCAGCCCACCCGACAGTTGGTCAGGCGATGTGGGCGCGACCTGGGCCCAAGACCTGGTATGAGTCCTGAGAGGTGCCGTGAGCAGGTGGGGCCCACATCCGGCTGCTTGTTTCTGCGCCCTGCCTCAGCTGAGCATTTTTGGAGCAATTTGTGCCTGGCATTTGGGGCTAACCCCCTTTTAGGTGGCCTGGGGGATTCTCCCTGTGTCGAGTGCTGCAGAGAAGGGGCGTTTTATGTTCATTCTTTCCTTTTGTCTTTGGAGTAATCCCATGGGTTGTGTGGCAGCCTGGCCACAGTGGATGGAGGCAGGGCCCCAGTGGAGCTGTGAGCTCTTAGCCAGAGGCCGCAGAGAATGGAACCACCAGCATGGCCCATGGGAGGGGTTTGTGGACAGCACAGTCTTCAAGCAGGGCTGAGGCTGGGTGGGCTTGTGTGGATGGAGGAGCAGAAGCTCACGTGGCTCTAAGCGGGGCTGTGGAAGTCGAGGCTGGAGTACTCCCTGGCTGAGAACTTGGTGTTTCCCAGCTCTGGCCTCGGAGAGCCCTGCAGGTGTGATTTGTGGAGCGGCTGCACGGGAGGGGCCCCCAGTGCAGAGGATGCTGCGTGCCTGCCGCGAGCCAATGCCTGACACCTGCCGCGTTGCCTTCAGCCCCGCTCCCGGAGAGGTGGGTTCTGTCCTGACCTCATTTTGCAGGTGAGGAAGCTGAGCTTCAGAGTGGGGAGGGATGCACCCACAGCCACGTGGCTGGCAGGTGGCAGGCTGCCATTCCAGCTGAGGCCTGTCATATGCAAACAGCCGTCCCAGAAGGGTTCGTGGAATGGGCCCGAGGAGTGAGGGAGACGGCCTTGCCTCTATGCTGAACACCTGTGTGTGCTGTGCCCCCTTCACCTCCCCCAACCCCCATCACTTTGCTAGGCCAGGTGTAGCTGGGCATAAGTGATGGGGGCTGGGGGGCCTTTCGTGGGAGGTGCTGCTGGAAAGGAAGACTGAGCCCTGGCTAAGCACTCCAGCCCTCGGGCCTCAGTGTCCTCATCTGTAGACTGGAGACCACAGACTCTCTAGGGACTTGGGGATTGTATGAGAGAAGTGACGGGGTAAATGAGACATGGCAGGTACAGGCTCAGCACAAACCCCTGGCGTGGAGTCGGGCGCAGTCCAGGCTGCTGTTGTCATCCGGGATACAAAGCACCTGGCCCAGTGCCTGCACGTGGAATTAGGGTTGTATTTGTACCCTGACGCTCCGGCTGCTTTGAGTCAATGCGGAAGGTCTCCCTGGGCTCCTTGGGGCCCTCCAACCCCAAGGCAGTCAGAGCTGGTTGTGGGCCAGCACAGTGGGGAGGAAGTGTGGCCGTGTGGCATGGCAGCGGAGCCTCTTTCGGTTCCTGGGCCTATTTTAAGGGTTGTGGGTTCCGGCCTCTACCCGTTCCTGGGGTTGGAGCAGCCCGGGAGGCCCTCTCCTGAGGCTGAGACTCTGTGTCCTTTCGGGGGGAACCTGAGGACGCTGGACCTCACACTTTAAAGAGGCCGAGGACCACAGCTGCGCGGACGTCTCTGCAGTGGCCGCGTGGGCACCACTGGCCCGGGTGAGAATGCTGTGCTGCCCTGCTCTGGGCCTTGGGAGTCATTCCCGCCCCTGGCTTCCAGCCTTCTGCAGAGAACTTCCACGGCATGAGCCGTTCCCTCACTGTCCTGGGTCTCCTTGCCGCCTCCATCGAGCTGGGGAGGCTCGTATCGGCCGCACCACTAGGCTGCTGTAAAGAAGCCCTGAGCAGGAGACTTGTTAAACATCCTCAGATTTCCCAAATTTTTTTCTGATTAAAGTTACATGCACGTTACAGAAACTGGAAAATAAGAGGAAACAATTATTCCTATTTCCAATGACCCAGAGACACACTATTAACTTTGCAAAGTCCTGCCCGCTGGTCTTTCCAGAGGTTTTTAGAAGAGTACTTGATCCTCTATACAGGTTTCTTAATCACGCTTTTTCATTTAAAGTTCCTAAAACATTTCCCATGTTCTGACTCTAAACAGTAAATGACTGCTCCGGAGTTGGGTGGGCATGCCATGGTTTACTTAATTGGTCTCATGTGGTTGGAAGCATAGCTGGGATCCAGTTTTCACTGTTATAAATAACTTGCAGCAAAGCTTTTTCTACGTGCAAAGGTGTCTGTATTTGGATTATGTCTTTAAGCTGGCAACCTGGGAGGCCATTTCTTGGAAGCTGCTGTCTGACCCCCAAGGGCAGGGGCAGGACCATAGGTGGTAGATGGGTGTTTACAGGGCTTAAGGAGAACCCTTTAAGATAGCTTGTGGACTAGGAAGGAAGGTGAGCCGCAGCAGGTAGTGACGGGCGTCTCTGCCGAGGGCATGCAAGGAGCTGAGAAAGGACCCAGCCTCAGACTAGACTTTGGGCCCATGCCTTGCCAGTCTGTGATCCTCCAACCTCGTCTTCTCCCCCGAGAGCTCTCCCCCTGGTGTTTCAGGCTTGTCTTCCCAGAGCAGGAAGCAGAGGTGCCCTCTTCCCCATCGGAGGACCGTGAGGCCTGGGAGCTGAGCCCTGAGCACAGGCCGGGCCAGCTCCCCAACTGCACCCACACACTCACTGACCTTCCACTCCCGGTCACCCCTCACTCCGGGCCACCCCAGCTTGCTGGGGCCTCGGAGATAATAGAGATGTTTGCCCCTCAGGGTCAGTACACGTGCCCGGCTTGTGCCGCGGCCCCTGCGTCTCAGAATTCAACCAGCCTCTCCCTGTCACTGCTACAGACAGGAGCTCTGCAAGCCCCAGTCCAGGCTCTCCCCGCTAGGGGTTCTGTGGGGCCTGGGGAAGCCCTGGTACATAGCAGCAGCCCTAGCCCCGCTCTTCTGTCCTCTGGAGGCCCTTATGCCTCTGGGCCTCCAATCCTTCCTGCACGCAGTGCTGGGCTAGGCAGGGCCAAGCGGGATTTGTAAACAATACGTCATCTAATCTCATAACCCCCGTCAGGTGGGAGTTAGCCCGAGTCTTATAGGGAAGAAGCGGAGGCTCAGAGGGTTGGGTAGACCTTCCGTCGGTCATTTCCAGCAGCTTGGGTCTGGTGCACTCAGCTTCCTAAGAGGGCAGAGCTCGATGCCCATCACCCAAACCCGGCTGTCCTGCCCACCCTCCCAGCGTTCTGAGAGCAGCCACGAGGTCCCCTGGTAAGTCAGAATCCGGTGAAGGTCCTGCCACCCAGGTGGGCACCAGGGCTGTTCTGCAGCTGACTTTGAAGCGTGTTTTGACTGGATGTGATTTCCCAGACGTCCCAGGTGATGTCTGCCTCTGGGCCCTTATGGCTGCGGCTCCTGGGCTAAGGGGACCTTTCCCATCCAGGCCTACCGACCCCTCGGAAGTGGGGCTGCATGCCCTGCGTGGCCTGTGCTGGGGAACTCGACCCAGCACCTGTGCTTACTTGTTCCACTTGAACCTCAGCCTCCACTCCTTGGAACACCCCGCCTGCCCCAGTCTACCCACTCTGTACCACACCGTGTCCAGAGCACAGAACCCTGGGGAACTTTAACACAAAATGCCCACTCCTTCCCCCGACCTGGGCATCCGAATGAAAGTCCTCCGGGGGATCCTGGAGCCTGTGGTGTAATTCATTCCGTGTCTGGCTGTGTCAGCCGGGGTTGGTGGCCACTGGGCTGTTTACCACCTCTGCCCCCATTTGATAGATGGGGCTGCCGAGGCTCAGAAGCAGGAGAGGACTGGCTGTGATGCCTTCCTCCACCCTCCTGACTTGGCCTGCTTCCAGCCACCTGTCCTTGGACCTGCCTAAGCCCCAACAGCACGAACCTTAATGTCATCGACTTTGATACCTGGCAGGGGGTGGGTGGGAAAATAAATGCTCCACAGGGTCCCTTCCTCACCCCCAGAGACACCTGTGCCCATGAGTCAAAGCCGAACTCTGCACATCAGGGAGACGGAGGCTGAGGTCAAGTACAGAGCCCTGGCTCAGCCCCACCACATGGAGAGGCAGAGGGCCAGCCTCCTCTGGAGCCGGTCCCTGCCCGGCCCACTCTGCAGGATGGGCATTCTCCTGGGAGAAGATCTGACTCCGGGCTTCCTGTGCCTGATGAGATCGATCCTCCCAAGGTAGGGGAGCAGTTTGCTCCCAGTGTCCCAGTTTCGGCTCAGGCAGCAGAACGCCCTCTGGGTCACAGCCCGTCCTGGGGGAGCTGGGATGGAGAGAACGTCCCAGAATTCAACCAGCCTAGCCCTATCCCTGACACAGACAGGTAGGGGAGACTCAGAGTGGACCCTGACTGGCTCAAACAGGGTGACGAATCGGGAGGGCTGGCTGCCTGATCTCACCAGTGCTGCCTGTTGCCCCGTGGTGCAGGTGAGGAACGACAGGCAGAGTTCCCTCACTCCACGTGTCCGTTATCTTTTTTTTTTTTTTTTTTTTTCTTTTGAGACGGAGTCTCGCTCTGTCACCCAGGCTGGAGTGCAGTGGCGCGATCTCGGCTCACTGCAAGCTCCGCCTCCTGGGTTCATGCCATTCTCCTGCCTCAGCCTCCTGAGTAGCTGGGACTACAGGCGCCTGCCACCGCGCCCGGCTAATTTTTTGTATTTTTAGTAGAGACGGGGTTTCACCGTGGTCTCGATCTCCTGACCTTGTGATCCGCCCGCCTCGGCCTCCCAAAGTGCTGGGATTACAGGCGTGAGCCACCACGCCCAGCCACGTGTCCGTTATCTTTAATGTAAAAATGCTTTGTATTGGGATGTCCTTTGAATCTTGAAAAATGCTTTTCACACTTGGAGCAACACTTAGGGCAGAGAAAGGGAGAAGAGCAGAATACAAGTCCACATGTTATGAAGTGTGTGGATTATCCATGTAATTATGATAGAGAAGTGCTGCCCTGCACACCCTCGTGTGTCCTCAGAGCAGTGCTGAGCAGAAGGCAGGAGGGGTGTTGTCCCGTTTACAGAGGGGGGACCGGGCCTCAGAGTGATAGGCGGACCTGGGGTGAGGTGGCCCTGGACTGGGCTTCTGCCTTCTAGTTCTTTCTGAAACCTTGCTTCATAGGCAACAACAGCCAATCAAGACCCTTCTTACATTCTCTGCAGTTTTTGCCCCGTCTGAGTGTACATTTTTATATATTTGTAGTCACCATTGTGTCATTCATGGAGGTCATATGTCTGGAGCCCTGGAAATGCAGTGCTGAATGAGGGTTGATCTGACTCCTGGGAGCCTGGCGCTCACTGGGGAGCGGGTGGTGGCAGGCTGGTGCAGGCTGATCGTTCGTGCCTCTGGCTTCCCGCCCCTGCCTCTGTATCCTGCTCACACACATCGCTGGGACCAGCCCAGACATCCCTCGGATCTCCAGGCCCCACTGCCAGTGTAGGAGATGAAAAATGTCTTTCTTCCCACCTTAGGTTCAGGGCTGAGGTTCCTATAACAAAAGGCAGACAAGAGAAAAGTGTAATTTAGTATAAGTTTTACATGATACAGGAGCCTTCATAAGGAAATGAAGATCCAAAGAAATGGGCTCAACCTGTGTATTTTCTTTTTTTTTCTTTTTTTGAGATGGAGTCTTGTTCTGTTGCCCAGGCTGGAGTGCAGTGGTGCAATCTCGGCTCACTGCAACCTCTGCCTCCTGGGTTCAAGCGATTCTCCTGCCTCAGCTTCCTATGTCTGCCAGGCATATAGTCCAAGACCCTCGGTGACCTGCCCCAGCTGACCCCCTGTGCCCCAGCCATAAGACGTTGGAGGGGGTTTCCCGAGGACCCCTCCACATGCTGCTTGGAATCACCCTCCTCACCCCGTTGTTGGCGGAGGGGGGTGGTCCTCAGCTCTCGTCTCTAGGGCCCTTCTGTGGCCTCCTCCTGACCCATTGGTGGAATCGGCCACCGCTCCGCTTGTTCTTGGTGGCACCTGTTGATTCCTGCCCCAGTGCTGTGACTCTACATAGCCCCCCGTGTGTGGCTCCTGTCCCTCTCCCACCTGAGCTCCCCTCCAGGGCTCCGGCTCTTCGTCCCTTGCGCCAGCTCAGAGTAGATGGATGCCTGGGCGCAGGCCCCTGGGAGTGACGGGGGAGCTGCCTAGGGGCGCGTGTGGTGGTGGGAGGGTGGAGAGGGATCTTTCGGGTGAAGAGGTGATCATTTGTTGGGGAACTGGTCCTTGAGCGAGGCATTGCCCACACAGGGCCCCCGCCTGAGCAGAGGCGGCAGGAAAAGGGCAACAAAGGTTCGAACAGTGATTTGCAGAGCCGCTTCAGGGAAGTCCCTGTAGCCCTCTGGGCTCCGTTCCCCGTTGCAGAGTAGGACTGCTTGCTGCTCTGTCTCTACCTGGGGAGGGAGTGAGGGTCAGACCTACAGCCTCAGAGCATGTCATGGAGACTGCCTGTGACAGGTGGCAGAGCTGTGCCTCAGTTTCCTTTTATTACGTAGGGAGAAGAAGGTGGACCTGGTCACTGCTCACAGCCAAGGTCCTGGGACACATGTTCACTGGTCCACACTCTTAACCACTTGAAACCAAGCCACTTGTAAAAAGCACTGTGGACAGGCAGGACCAGCTGCTCAGGGAGGGGGACGCTGTGTGTGCTGGGGTTCGGAGACATCAGAAGTGAAGGAAGTAAGACAAGCAAGAAGAATCACACCCCACTCTGGCCCCACAAAATGGAAATCGGAACCCTGTCATCCCACAACCCTGTGAACTGTGACTTCACCCTTTGGGTCGTAGGTTTCCTCCCCCAAACCCCCAGCTCTGTCTGCAGGTCCCTCCTGCCGGCCCATGGACTGTCTCCATTGGCCGGTGCTGACCTGGGCCATCCCTGAGACCGCGCGCCTACCAGGGGTGTGGGGGTCTAGGATTCCAGATTTATCCTGACCCTGGGAGGAGGGAGCTGCCCCTGCACACAGTGGGAGCTCGTGAGCTGCTGCTCAGCTCCCAGGAGCGCTCTCCCTGCAGCAAACCCGGATGAATCAGCCCCAGCCGGAGCTGCTGCTGCTTTAGGGTGCAGGGATGAGGTCATCTCTGTCAGGCTGCGACAAGAAGGCACTGCGTCCAGGATCCTTCCCTGTAGTTCAGCGGGGCCCATTCTCTCCCAGGGACACTTGGAGCCAGAGCAAGTTCCGTCGCCTTTACAGAGGGGATTTCATTTCCTCAAGCATTGTATTGGCAGCATTTCATTCCAGTGACAGCCCAGTGACGAGAGGGGTGTTGTCCCTGTTGGTGGAGGGAGACAATGGGACTCAGGCCACAGCACTTCTGCAGGGTCCCATAGCAGCAGGGGATGTTGGACCTAATTCTCCTGGATTCCAGGCTGGCCCCGCCTTTCTCCAGGGAAGGGCACTTGATGCCCTTTTTTTCTGGGTGGGCCTGTCCTGGCATAGTGTACGAGGCAGAGCCCACCCCCCTGGTTTTCACAATGAAGGGGGTCTCAGAAGTCAGAGTAGAGGAGGGCTAGGAATGCGGGTTGGTGTGGGAGTGGGTATTTCTGAGGAGGACGCTGCCTGCAGAGAGCATCAGATTGAGCAGGGGGCTGAGACCCCTGGGAAGGCAGAGCCGCAGAAGCGTCCAGAAGGTGCCTTGTGTCCTTTTCCTGTGTGGTGTGTCATCACCTTGCACCTAGTACACGTGGGCCTGCACACTGAGCGCCTGCCATGGGCCGAGTGTTGGGCACAGGGGCGGGTGGCACTGGGCAGATGGGTCCAGGTGTGTGCCTGGCTCCTGGCTCAGGGCCCGGTCACGGAGTGGGGAGTGGAGGGGTGAGGAGGCGGCTGAAGCACGTGGCCTGAGTTCCTCCGCCAGGGTTTGGCGTCTCCGCAGGTATCATGAGCTGGGGGCGTGGGTCAGCCTCAAGGTTCAAGGGTTCTGGGACTTCCTTGTGCCACAGAGCATGCTGGCATGGAGGTGGGAGGAGGTGGAATGATGACTGGGCGGTGGCCGGGTGACCTCAAGCCCAGGCAGTGGAGGAGAGGGCGGGGAAGCTGGCAGCGCTGGCTCCTGGCTGAGATGGGGCACCTTTGCCTGAGGATCAGGAGAGGCCTGAGAAGTTACTCAGGAAGTGGTCAGCCGGTTGCGTAGGAGGCGGTTTTCTGTGTCGAGCAGTCAGTGAGTTAGGAGCTTGGATAAGGCCCACGTGAGGATGATCTCACAGAAGACGGGAATTTGAATCTGGAGCCACTGTTTCGGCTTGATGATTGTGCTTAGGAGATATTGAAACTGGAAACAGCTGTGGGGTGCGGGGGCGGCAGGTGCGGTGGTCACAGGAGGTGGGGGGGGATTGTGGAAATTGCTGCTTGGAGGAGGATAAAGGACACTTTATGGGAGCCCCAATCCAGCGGGAGCCTCCACCCCATACAAGGCGCCTTAAGGTCAGGGTTTATTCTCCCCTGTCCCCCAGGACCTCACACAGTGCCTGGGGCAGAGCAGGCCGGTGGAACTGGATATGAAGCCCAGCTCCCACAAGCTTGCCAGGTACCCAGACTTAAAGACCTTGGTTTCCTTAACTGTAAAATTGCTATTAGGCGGTCACAGATGTGGCCTAGGGATTGTGAAAGCACTTTGAGTATTTCACAACGTCGTGCAAGTCTAAGACGGGCCGATGAATAAAGTTCTGCCTGCCAGCAGCTGGGGGTGAGTGGAGAGGCTGCTGCGTGTTCTCTGAGCGCACTGAGGACGGGGCTCGGCATGTCCTGTGCATGTCCTGTGTTTGTCGTCGTTCACTGGCTCCCTGTGGTGGATACTGCCCTGCACTGGGCCCCCGACGCCCTGCCAGCAGGGGGCTTTGTATGGGTGGGGAGGAGCCCTCGGGACAGGTAGTTAGGAACCAGTGTGACAAGTCTGCAGTGTGGAGCTGGGAGCATGGCTCTGCAGGCAGGTGGTACTGTGGCCTGGCCCTGACCCATGCCAGCGGAGCGACTGCAGACCAGGTGCTCAGGCCTTGAGTCCCAAGTTCCTCATCAGGTAAATGAAGGGAATTATTCTTACCTGTCAGGATCTTTGTGAAGATCAAGTGAGGCAACGGGGTCAGGCGCGCGTGGCACAAGCAGCACTCAGGATGCCTTGCAAGGGCCCTATCTGGGTCAGGGAAGGCTGGTGCTGGGGTGGGGTGGTAAGGAAGGCACCCCTAGGGGGTGACTGTGGAGGTGGCCACTGAGCTGACTTGCACAGGCCAAGTTGGAATGGGCGCCGTGCCTGTGTCCTGTGCCCTGTGGTGTGGTCGAGACCTGATGAGAGGGAGCGAGGCCTTCCGGGGGGATGCAGGGTGTTTGGTCAGGGAAGAAGGGCCGAGGCTGACTGGAACATTGGGGACCACACGGCAGAGGGCGGGGGCTGCCTGGAGAGCCTGGCTTGCCTGGTAAGGGAGCCTGGACTTCTTCCAGAGGAAGATGTGGAACTAGGCAGGGGTTTTAGGCACGCACAGTGGAGAGCCCACGCTTCCCTTTGGTCAGAGGAGAGGACATGGCACTGCTCACGTGGGGACCCAGTGGTCCAGCTCTCCTCCTCCGAGTGCCTCGGGCAGCTGGGGCCTCCCTGGACGGTGCCTTTGTTTGCTGTGCCCCGAGGGAGGGAGGCCCTTAGCTAGAGAGGCTCTGGGAGAGGCTCTGCGAGGCACGAGTGGATGAAAGGCCTATTGAGGGGCCACAGAAGCCCATTCAGCCGGCCCTGGCTGCCTGAGTGCGGAGGCTTCCAGAGGGCCAAGGGCCGCCTGGACTCTCCCCAAAGAGGCCAGTTGACCCCCACCTTTAGACCGTGGCCAGGGCCAAGTGGAGTCTGTTGCTGAGCCCCGTGTTCTCTGGAGAGGACCTTCTCCAGGCCCTTGACCCAGACAGTTCCGGGACAGGCACCCGGCATCTGCAGGCCGCCCCACGCAGAGATGCCTTCTCAGCCCCCTCCCCACCAAACGCTTCAGGGGTCCCCAGCCCTCTGGGGATAACGCAGAACCGCTGACCCAGGGAAAAGGGCCCGGCCCCCGCAGCTCTGCTTCCCACTCCGCTTCCTCGGCCTCAGGGCCGCTCCACCATCCCGGGCTCCCTCGTCTTCCCTGCAGGGGAGTGTTGACTGCTCTCCACCTTTGCCTGCTTGATTCCTAGTTTTCCTGGAGTCCCCAGCCGACTGGAATTCCCTGTCCAGCCACCGCCTTCCCCTGCTGGCCCCTGCCACAGCTACCATCTCACTCCTCACTGTGTTACTTATGAATACGTCCTGCTTCCGCCGAAGCTCGCCGGGGCGGGGACCACATGAGACCAGACTAACTGATGTGAGGACGAGTGGGTTCAAGCACCAGCTCCAAGCAGCCGTGGGAGCCAGGCAGTCTCTCCCTCCTGCCACGTCCTCATTTGTAAAATAAAATCTGCTTCAGTTGTGAGATCAAGAGCGTCAGGCTCCAGTGTTTAGCACCGTGTCTGGCACCCAGGAAGCCCTGGGTGTATTTGTAAACATGCCGCAGAATATTTGTAAAACAGGACAAAGTTATTCTGGCCTCACTTTTTATTTATTTATTTATATTTTTGAGACGGAGTCTCGCTTTGTGGCCCAGGCTGGAGTGCAATGGCACGATCTCGGCTCATTGCAACCTCCGCCTCCCAGATTCACGCCATCCTCCTGCCTCAGCCTCCCGAGTAGCTGGGACTACAGGCGCCCGTCACCATGCCCAGCTAATTTTTTTATATTTTTACTAGAGACGAGGTTTCATCGTGTTAGCCAGGATGGTCTTGATCTCCTGACCTCGTGATCTGCACGCCTCAGCCTCCCAAAGTGCTGGGATTACAGGCGTGAGCCACTGCGCCCGGCTCTGGCCTCACTTTTTTTTGTCTTTTGTTTTGTTTGCAGGATGAGGATCTGTGCACTGCACCACTCTTAACCCTGCACTGTGGGCATGTTCGTGTAATTCCTTCAGGCTTTCCTCCTAGGCATTTTTAAAAATAGTTTCCTTCATTTAAGTATTCAGGTATAATTTTGTGTCCGGTTTTTTTCCTCCACCATGAGCGTTTTTCCAAATAACTGCATTGTTAAAAAATTTTGTTTACTTTTTGAATAGGTAAACATGCTCAGGGTACAAAATACAAAGGTTATGAGAAGATTCTTAATGAAAATACTGAGTCTCTTTTCTCCTCTATAGTTTCTCTCCCCAGAGGCCATGAGGATACTAGTAATGATGTAATAATACTTTCCCACCCTGGGTGCTGGCTCGGTGATGACCCTGGGTGCTTATCTGGTGCTGATCCTGGGTGCTGGCTCGGTGGTGACCCTGGGTGCTGGCTTAGTGCTGACTCTTGGTGCTCACCTGGTGCTGATCCTGGGTGCTGGCTCAGTGCTGACCCTGGGTGCTTATCTGGGGCTGATCCTGGGTGCTGGCTCAGTGCTGACCCTGGGTGCTTATGTGGGGCTGATCCTGGGTGCTGGCTCAGTGCTGACTCTGGGTGCTTATCTGGTGCTGATCCTAGGTCCTGGCTCGGTGTCAGCACAATTTTAAAGGCTTCACGTGGATGGACTAACTTAAATTCTCAACAACCCAGGAGGTAGATACCATTGTTACTGCCATTTTACAAGTCAGGAAACAGGCACCAAGAGGTTTGGATTTGTCTGTCACATGACCAGAACCGCTGGAGCCAGGATGGACCCTGACAATCTGGCTTCCTCACCTCCCTTCTCTTCCGCAGGCTCCAGCAAGCATGGGAGTCATCTTAAACGATTGGCTTTAATAGGAAAAACCTCTAATATTGGTCTGCTCTCCATTTTTCGCTTCATTTATCCTAGGGAATTTTCCTCTTTGGAACAGATAGAGTTGCTTCAATCTTTTTTAATTGCTGTGTAGTATTCTGTTCTGTGAATGTCTTATAGTTAGTTAATTTAGTTACTATCCCTATTGATAGGACAAGTCCAGTATTTTGCCAACAGTGCTGTAATACTTACAGAATTTTACGTAGGTGGTAGGTAGTGAGACCACAGGGAAAAATTCTCCTTGTGAGATCGCTGGGTCAGAGGTAAAATGCGTTTGTGATTTTGACCGTCTGATGTTTTTGGCAGTTTACGTCCCTACTGCAGGATATAAAGTCCCTGTTTCTCCACATCCTCTTTGACCTGAAGTCTTGTCAGGTATCTTGATCTTTGCAAATCTGATAGGTGGAAAATAGAATTTTGAAGCTTTAATTTACATTTCTCTAATTGTGTCAAGTTGAGCGTGTTTTTGTGTTCTAAAACCACTTATATTTCCTTCTGCTTTCCTTGCCGTTTTATTTTCTTATGCATTGTATATAATTTAGTATTCGTTAAAGAAATTGCCCTCGTTTAAGAGTTCCATCGGCTGGGCGCGGTGGCTCACGCCTGTAATCCCAGCACTTTGGGAGGCTGAGGCGGGTGGATCACCTGAGGTCAGGAGTTCGAGACCAGCCTCAACATGGAGAAACCCCGTCTCTACTAAAAATGCAAAATTAGCCAGGTGTGATGCTGCATGCCTGTAATTCCAGCTACTGAGAATTGCTTGAACCTGGGAGGTGGAGGTTGCGGTGAGCCAAGATCACGCCATTGCACTCCAGCCTGGGCAAAAGAGCGAAACTGCGTCTCAAAAAAAAAAAAAAAAGAGTTCCGTCTATGTTTCCAGTGTGGTATTTGTTTTTTGCTTTGTTTATGGTGGTAGTAGGGGTTGCTGGTTTTTTCCTATAGAAATTTTTAATTTTTGGCCAAGCCCAGTGGCTCATGCTTGTAATTCCAGCACTGTGGGAGGCCAAGGCGAGCTAATTGCTTGAGCTCAGGAGTTTGAGACCAGACTGGGCAACATAGTGAGACCTCATCTCTACAAAAAATACAAAAATTAGCCGGGTGTGGTGACATGTGCCAATAGTCCCAGCCACTCAGGAGACTGAAGTGGGAGGATCACTTGAGCTTGGGGAGGTCAAGGTTGCAGTGATTGTGCCACTGCACTCCAGCCTAGGTGACAGAGTGGGACCCTGTCTCAAATAAGAGACATTTTAAGTGTTTATGTAGTTTGATCATTCTTTTCCTTAATAGCTATTATATTCTCCTTAGAAAGGCTTCTCCCTCTCTGAGGGAATAAAAAATCCTCTCATGGTTTTTCTTTTTTATAGTTTTACTTTTAACATTAAAAGTTTTAATCTTTTTGGAATTTATTTTGGCTCGAGCAGGGACCCAACCTTATTCTTTTTCCTCAGCATACCATTTGTACCAAGACCAACTGTGGAAGAAGAATCTACATCCTATTGATTTGAAGTGCTGTCTTCATAAAAACTCTTGGACGGCCGGGCGCGGTGGCTCAAGCCTGTAATCCCAGCACTTTGGGAGGCCGAGACGGGCGGATCACGAGGTCAGGAGATCGAGACCATCCAGGCTAACACGGCGAAACCCCGTCTCTACTAAAAAATACAAAAAACTAGCCGGGCGAGGTGGCGGGCGCCTGTAGTCCCAGCTACTCTGGAGGCTGAGGCAGGAGAATGGCGTGAACCCGGGAGGCGGAGCTTGCAGTGAGCTGAGATCCGGCCACTGCACTCCAGCCTGGGTGACAGAGCGAGACTCCGTCTCATCAAAAAAAAAAAAAAAAAAAAAAAAAACTCTTGGCCAGGCGCAGTGGCTTATGCCTATAATCCCAGCACTTTGGGAGGCTGAGGCAGGCAGATCACCTGAGGTCAGGAGTTCGAGACCAGTCTGCTCACCATGGTGATACCCTGTCTCTACTAAAATAGAAAAATTAGCTGGGCATGGTTGCACATGCCTGTAATCCCAGCTACTCAGGAGGCTGAGACAGGAGAATCGCTTGAACCTGGGAGGCAAAGATTGTGCGCCAGATCATGCCACTGTACCCCAGCCCGGGCAACAAGAGTGAGACTCCATCTCAAAAAACTACAACAACAACAAACCCAAAAACTCAGTTATTGTGTGTTTGAGTTTTGTGTTTTTGCTTTCTCTTCTGTTCCATTGATCTGTCCAGTCATGTACTGATACCACCTTGCTTTCATTAATCATTTAATTCATTTATTCAATTAGCAAATATTTATTATGTCCTATATGCCAGAAGCCATTCTGGAAACCGAGTGTATAGCATTGAACAAAATGATCAAAGAGTGAAAAATAATGGTGTCTTCGTGGAGCTTAAGTTCTGGTAGGGCATCTGTGTGAAAACATACGTTGGCTTTGGTAGGACCGGTGTTGGCAAACTATACCCCAAATCCGGACTGTTTCCTGTTTCTGTAAAGAAATTTTTGTTGGAACATAGCCACGTCCATTTCTTTACGTATTGCCATGGCTGATTTTGTAGTTGAGACAGGACCCTGTGGTCTGCAAAGCTGAAGATATTTTCTCTCTGGACTTTCATGGAATTTGCCGACTCCTTTACTAGGGAAAGACTGAAAGTAAACAGAACAAATAGGCAAAATATATATTCGATATTGACAAGTGCTGTGGAGAAAAATCAAGCTGGAAGTGGGATAGGGCATATTGGGGATGGGATTTGCAACTTTAAATCAGTTGGTTTGGGAAGGCCTCTCTGAGAAGGAGGTGATATTTCAGTGAAGAGCCTGGGGGCAGGTCAGGAAATAAGCTTGGTGGAGGAACTTGAGCCATGCAGTGATGAGAACTGATTTGTGTTCTAACAATGGGCAGGGTGGAAATGCAGAGACCAGTGAGCAGGCAGTGATGGTGATATGGGCCGGGATGGTGACGCGTAGCACAGGGTGGAAGCAGTGTTTTGTGAGAAGTGGGGGCGCTGGAGGGGCTGGGCACAGTGGTTCACACCTATAATCCCAGCACTTAGGAAGGCCTAGGTGGGAGGATCGCTTGAGCCCAGGAGTTCAAGACCAGCCTGGGCAACATGGTGAAACTCTGCCTCTACAAAGAATACAAAACAGAACTGGGCGTGGTATTGCATGCCTGTAGTCCCAGCTACTTGGGAAAGTAAGGTGGGAGGATCGCTTGAGGCCAGGGGTGGAGGCTGCAGTGTGTCATGATCATAGCACTGTGCTCCAGCCTGGGCGACATAGACCCTGTCCCAAAATAAAATAATAAATATAAATCAGGAATGGGTGTTGAATTTGATTGAATGTTCTTCCAGCATCTATGGAGATAATCCTCTGTTATTTCTCTTTTGAGCTCTAAATATGAATATATTAATAGATTTTCTAATATTGGACTTTTTTTTTTTTTTTTTGAGACCGAGTCTCACTCTGTCACCCAGACTGGAGTGGCCCGATCTTGATCACTGCAACCTTCGCCTCCTGGGTTCAAGCAATTCTCCTGCCTTAACATCCCGAGTAGCTGGGATTATAGGCAAGTGCCACCACACCCGGCTAATTTTTTTGTATTTTTAGTAGAGACAGAGTTTCTTTTTTTTTTTTTGTTTTTTTTGAGACAGAGTCTCACTGTGTCTCCCAGGCTGGAGTGCAGTGGAGTGATCTCGGCTCACTGCAAGCTCCGCCTCCCGGGTTCACGCCATTCTCCCGCCTCAGCCTCCCAAGTAGCTGGGACTACAGGCGCCCGCCACCGTGCCCGGCTAATTTTTTGTATTTTTAGTAGAGACGGGGTTTCACCATGTTAGCCAGGATAGTCTCGATCTCCTGACCTCGTGATCCACCCGCCTCGGCCTCCCAAAGTGCTGGGATTACAGGCTTGAGCCACCGCGCCCGGCCATGGCATATATTTTTAAGAAGTTGCTGGATTCTTTTAAATGCTATATTTAAGATTTTTGTCTTGACATTCGTAAGTGAGATTAGCCTGTAATTTTCTGTGTATGTGGTCTTTGAAATCAATACTGTGCCTCCTTGTAAAAATGAGTTGGCATGTTTCTTAGGCTCTGAAGTTGGGTGAGTAGCCCTGAAGCTAGCTGTCTGTTTCCTGAAGATCTGATAGAATTGCTTTCCCAAAATCACTTCTTGGGCTGGGCGCAGTGGTTCATGCCTGTAATCCCAGCACTTTGGGAGGCCGAGGCAGGCGGATCACTTGAGCTCAGGCGCTAGAGACCAGCCTGGGCAACATGGTGAAACCTGTCTCTACCAAAAATACAAAAAGTAGCTGAGTGTCGTGGTGCATGTCTATGGTTCCAACTACTTAAGGAGGCTGAAACAGGAGGATGGCTTGAGCCCGGGAAATGGAGGTTGCAGTGAGCCAAGATCACGTGACAGCACTCCAGCCTGGGTAACATAGATTCCGTCTCAAAAAAAAAAAAAAAAAAAACCTCTTGGCCTGCTGGGCTAATGTACTTTTTTTGGGAGTAGTTCTTGGACATTTTTCTTTATAGAACAGAACCATCATTTTTAATCGCTGTAAACTATTTTAATTAGGGCTTTACCATAACTTGCTTAACTTGTGTGGTTTAATGGCGTAATCCTTTTCTAAAAAAGGGTTGGGGTGGGTTTCAAGGAGTGCCTCCTAAAGTCGAACTCGTGATTATTCCCAGGGTCTGGTTGGTGGGAAATATTCCAAGTTATCATAGTAACCAGAGTGGCAGTTGTCATTCATCGTTTCTAAGTGCGGGTTGTGCTGCTGAGCGCTGTGTAGGATCTCATTTGGTCTCCATGGTAACCGTAGGAGGCAGCTGTTCTAATTTTACTGATGAGGAAACGGAGGGTCGGAGAGGTTCAGTCACTTACCCACTTGGGCAGTGCATCACGAACGGGAATCAAGTCTGCTCTTGAACTCCAGTCTGACAAATTCTTCCTCCATCCCGTATAGTGATTGGACTCATGTGAAAGGCCTCAAAAGATAAAAGTTTCCCTTCTTTTTCAGTGTGCATCTGAAGAACCATCTCCGTGGGAAATAATTAAATCATGTTACATTGGCACTCGGCTGGGAAGTGGATCCCACAGCCCCTGTGCATGAAGCTTTTGTCCGAAGTTCTTCCAGGCATTCTTAGGCTATCCCAGGAAGACTTGGGGGTGCTTCAGGGCTCAGAGTGGCCCCTGTGAGCCCACTCCGCTGGGGACTTAGAAGTTGGGGGCGGGGGAAGGTTTGAAAGCCTGAGTTGCTTTCCTAGCTGTTCACCAGGTGACCCCTGGGTTCCCTCAGTTTCTGCATTTGTAACACAGCTGGGAGAATCCTCGTGCAGGGCCAGGGTAAGGATAAGGATGTGGGCTTATCCAGGAGAAGGATATGGGCTCTGTTGCAGGGGCTGGGTTTGAGTCTCAGCTCCTGAATACGCCTAATTTAGCCACTAGAGTCTCAAGTTTTGGCTGAAAATGAAAACTGAGGTTTGAAACTAAGCTGAGGTTGTCCCCACCTCATAAAGTTGCCCTGAGGATCGGAAAAGACAATGGGTGGAAGGGTTTTATAAACTGTAGGGTGGGCTGAGCGTGGTGGCTCACGCCTGTAATCCCAGCACTTTGGGAGGCTGAGGCAGGTGGATCACCTGAGGTCAGGAGTTTGAGACCAGCCTGGCCAACATAGTGAAACCCTCTCTCTACTAAAAGAAACAAAAAAATAAAATAAAATTAAATTAAAATAAAAAAAATTAGCTGGGTGTGATGGCGCATGCCTGTAATCCACCTACTCGGGAGACGGAGGTGGGAGAATCACCTGAACCTGGGAGGCCGGGGTTGCAGTGAGCCGAGATCGTGCCATTGCACTCCAGCCCGAGCGACAAGAGCGAGACTCCATCTCAAAAATAAATGAATGAATAAATAAGTAAACAAACTGTAGGGTGCAGGGCACATGTGAGCTGTCATCACATTTCTCGCTCCTGAAACTAGCACTGTTGAGCTGTTGGTGCTGGCATGTCACCCGTCCAGTGTCATGCAGAACTAGGAGGAGAACTAGTGGCAACTCAGAGGTGGCGGAAACTGCACTGGGGTGTGGACGGCCCAGGCTTAATGCTCACTTCCCACGCGCCCTCTTCCCTGCTCGTCCCTGGAGTCACTCGCCTGGAAAGGGCTCTGCCAGTTCTGGAGTTGGAAGAAAGTGACTGACTGACAGAAGCAGGTCACTCGCTTGAGGCAGGGGAGGCAGCCGGATTGCCAGAACTCCTAGCAAATATCAGTTTTCCCGGTCCAGGCCATTGCCATTATTCACGGATTCACCTACTCACTGAAATTTATTTGTGACCCCAGAATCAGTACTCATGGTACTTTCAGGTTAATGACTGACATTCATGGAGTGTCGAAAAATTCCTTACCTGACACACGTTTCCAGCTGAGGTCGGACAAGGCGATGCTGCATCTTCGTATGTCAGTCCTCACACTGTAAAGTAGTGTCCTTTTTGTGTCTAATTAGTGCCATGTCTTTTGCATTTTTTATGCTTTTTGTCAGTGATTTAAAATGGCCCTGGGCTGAGGTGCTGTCTAATCCCAGGCACGAGATGGCTGTGATGTACTTTTTGGAGAAAATACATGTGTTAGAGAAGCTTCGTTCAACATTGATTGTTGCTGGCCATGAGTTCAATGTTAGTGAATGAACTATATATTAAATATGGTGTCTTTTTTTTTTTTTTTTTTTAAATGGAGTCTCACTCTGTCTCCCGGGCTAGAGTGCAGTGGCGTGATTTTACCTCACTGCAACTTCCGCCTCCCAGGTTCAAGCGATTCTCCTGCCTTAGCCTCCCAAATAGCCGGGATTACGGCGCCCGCCACCACGCCTGGCTAATTTTTGTATTTTTAGTAGAGATGGGGTTTTGCTATTTTGGCCAGGCTGGTCTTTAACTCCTGACCTCAAGTAATCTGCCCGCCTTAGGCTTCCAAAGTGCTGGGATTACAGGCATGAGCCACCGCATCTGGCCTCAAATAAGGTGTCTTGAAAGAGAAACATACATAAAGCAAGGTTATGAATTGATCAGTTGCTGAAAATGTGATCAGAGGACCCTAACCTTGTATTTCCCCTAGGAGCCAGTGGGCTGGTATTGACTAATTCAGTGTTCACGGCTGCCTCAGATGAGGAGAATGGACAGTAATCTGGCTCCATAGGACCCCGGGAAGGAAGGCAGGCCCGCGGGCACAGAGCTGTCCGAGGTGCTACCACAGTGAGCCTGGCTCAGCTTTCGGGGGCCACATCTGCTTCCATAAGTCTCCACTGTGCTTGAGGGTGGGGAAGACCTGCAGCCCTGACTGGCAAGACAGTAGGGAGAAGGGACAGACAGAAGTCTGGAGATGAGGAGGCTCTGTGCTGGACTAGCAGCTCCCAGGGCTTGTGACCCAGGGGATTTCTTGCTTGGCAGGCCCTGGGAAAGGGTAAAGGGAGAAGGGGTTTGCTTGTGGGAGAAAGAGTCAGCAGTGACTTCACAGGCCAGCTGTACCTTGTGTGCTTATTCACAGTCAGTTACTGCACCGCGAGGCCAAAGGACACTGGAAGGTTTGGGATCCACTGACATCATCCAGGCAGGTCACACTGCTATGCTTGGTGTCAGTGTTTCTGACATGCAGGGCAGCAGAGCAGAGGGTCTCCAGCAGCCCACGTTGCAGCAGCTGGAGCTGAGCAGCTAGCAGAGTGCTTTCACTTCCAGCCAAGTCCTCACCTTGGATTCTGGGCGGGTGGCAGGTCAGAGGCCCATCTGACAGGTGGAATCACTGAGGGTCACAGGTTGGTTGAATGAACTGGCCACCTGCGTAGGGAGGGGTAGTGTCAGGACCTGAGCTCACGTGTGTTTGACTGCAGCTCCTAACATTGTACTGCGCCTCTGGGAATCAGAGCTATCCCTCCAGTCCCGACCTTTCCTGGCTCTTGGATGTGGAGTGTGTCTGTGTTTGCTCTTGGATGTGGAGTGTGTCTGTGTTGGCTCTTGGATGTGGAGTGTGTCTGTGTTCGCCTCCCTTCTTCCCTCTGAAGAGAGGGAATCTCTTCTCTCTCCACTCTCCCTGCTCCCTTTCTTAATGAGTCCTATGATATTAAAAGTTGTACATTCATGGGAAAAAGTAATCTCTTATGACTGAAAATATTAAGTCAAAACAAAACAAAAAAAAAGGAAAACATCACTCTGTTCAATTCATCCGCTCCTACCGTTCTGGTCTGTTTACCTCTAGTGTTTCCATGTGATTTATGGAGTTGTCATCAGTGTGTCTGCAACTTGGGGTTCTGCTTTTCCGCTAAACGTCGTATTACACATATTCCCGTGCATCTGCATGTCATCTTTATAGCCATCCTTTAAAAAGATGGGTGACGATTTGGGTGAATACATACGGCTTGCTTTACCTCGGGGAAATGCCAGGAACTGCAGGATGTTGTGTCCTTTCCTTTCGTCGTCTTCATCGTGGTTACTGCTGTTATTTTCTCTCATGAGTAACACCTGAAATGTTTTTGTGCAAAAGGCCTTTAATTGTGCACTCCGCCATAAGGTAGATGCATAGGAATGAGAAAGTGCTCATTAGCTTCTCACGTTTTATTCTCTAGCATATCGGAGAGTTCCAGTTCAGTGCACCCTTGCCAGCATCAGCTACGACTTAACAATTTTATTGGCATATAATTTATGTAAAATAAACTGCATATATGTAGATTGAACAGTTTGATAAGTTTTTATGTTTTTTAAATTAATTAACTTTTTGAGACAGGGTCTCGCTCTGTCACCCAGGCTGGAGTGCAGTGGCGCCATCTCGACTCACTGCAGCCTCTGCCTCCCAGGTTCAAGTGATTCTTGTGCCTCAGCCTCCTGAGTATCTGGGATTACAGGTGAGCACTACCACACCCGCCTAAGTTTTGTATTTTTAGTAGAGATGGGGGTTCACCATGTTGCTCAGGCTGGTCTTGAACTCCTGACCTCAAGTGATCCACCTGCCACGGCCTCCCAAAGTGCTGGGATTACAGGTGTGAGCCACCGCGCCTGGCCTAAATTTTATTTTTTAATACGCTTTTAGAGACAGAGTCTCATTCTGTCCCCCAGGTAGAAGTGCAGTGGTTCGATCATAGCTCACTGCAGCCTTGAACTCCTGGGCTCAAGGGATTCTCCCACCTCAGCCTCTGTAGTAGCTGGCACCACAGCCACGTGCCATCATGCCCAGCTAATTTTTATTTTTTTGTAGAGACAGGCTCTCACTACGTTGCCCAGGCTGACCTTGAACTCCTGGCCTAAAGCAATCCTTCCGCCTTGGCCTGTCGAAGTGCTGGAATTACAGGTGTGAGCTACCTCACCCGGCCAAGTGTGATGAGTGCTGATGGCCATACACACCTGTGAAACCAACGCCACAATCAAGACGCAGAACCTTTGAGGGCGGCCACCCATCTGCTTTAAGTCACTCCAGTTCTGCCTTCTCCGAAACATCACGTGGATGAGATCATACAGTAAATAGCTTTTTGTGCCTGCTTTCTTTTGCTCTGCAGGACAAGTTTGAGGTTTATCCGCGGTGTGGTGTGGATCACTAGTTTGTTTTTATCGTGACACGTGTGCATTCTCCTGGTCTGCAGTTTGGGGCCGTTATGAACAAAGATGCTGTGAACATTTGTGTGCCAGTCTCGGTGGACATGTGCTTCATTTCTCTTGGGCAGGTCCTAGGAGTGGCTAGTGGCTGGTTTTGTAAGTATATGTTTAACTCTGAGAATCTGGCAGTTTTCCTAAGGGCTATTGGGGTTTGATTTTGGTTTTTTTTTGTTGTTGTTGTTTGTTTTTTTGAGACAGTCTTGCTTTGTTGCCTAGGCTGGAGTGCAATGGTGCAAACTCGGTTCACTGCAACCTCTGCCTCCCGGGTTCAAGCAATTCTCCTGCCTCAGCCTCTAGAGTAGCTGGGACTACAGGCATCCATCACCATACTTGGCTTATTTATTGGTTTGTTTGTTTGTTTATTTTTTCTGAGATGGAGTCTTGCTCTGTTGCCGAAGCTGGAGTGCAATGGCGTGATCTTGGTTCACTGCAACCTCTTACCTCCCGGGTTCAAGTGATCCTCCCGCCTCAGCCTCTTGAGAAGCTGGGATTACAGGCACCCACCACCATACCCGGCTGATTTTTGTATTTTTAGCAAAGACGGGGTTTCACCATGTTGGCCAGGCTGGCCTTGAACTCCTGACCTCAGGTGATCCGCGCCCCCCTGCCCCAGCCTCCCAAAGTACTGGGATGATAGGCGTGAGCCTTAAAGAACAAATTTATTCTCTTATTCTGTTGGGCTCTAAAAGGAAACCAAAAGTGAAACAATGTTAAGAGGAGGTAACAAAGAATTGAATTTTATCCAGGAATAATCATAGCTCTTTGCTTAATTTTGCAAGGGTCTGTAGTAGGGTGACTTGGGCATTGCCTGTTGCAAAAACGCGGCAGGAATTTCAAAGCGACTCTGCAGACAGCATGCATGTGTGGTTCCCCAGGTCCTGTGAGCCTGGGAGGTCTTGCCAGTCCTGTGGGCTCTCCTGACCCTCACCCCTGGAGGCTGACAAGGCTTGCTGACCCAGACCCTCACCAGTGAAGCCTCCTTCTCTTTTCCTCCTTCTCACTGCCCTAGAGCCCAGGAGCCAGGCAGGGCATGGGCATGGGTGGGTAACACACTGTTGGGCTGAGGGCCGGGGGCCGGGGCTGGCTTCGAGTCCTGGTTCTTTGGTTCTTTGGTTAGTGGTGTAGCTGACATCAGCCAAGGCTGGGGTGTTCTGCGTTTGACTTGGCTGATGGCTGAGTCCTGGTCGGCCCACTGGTCTGTCTGTGAGGGCGAGAGAGGGTCCCAGCACCACTGGCCCTCAGGTTCCCCATCCCCAAGTGTCAGGATTAGTTCCTTCCAGCTAGACTAGTGCGGTCTAGTACCAGCACTAGATTGCACCGGTCAGTGAGGAAGACACACAACAAAAGCAGCCCTGGTTTAATCTACTGAGTTGATAAGAGGGAGCTTGGCAGCATATTTCGAAGTGTTGAATCCATCTAGAGAGGGGACAAACCCACCTATGTTGATCCTACTGTGTGCCCGTGGTCTTGGTTTGTCTGCAGGTGCCCCAAGGAACCTGTGGCTCAGAGCCCCCGCCCATTGTCCCGTCACCAGCAGCCGCGCTGGAACGGAAACCCAGGTCTTCCCTACCAAAGCCGGTGGGCTTTTTCTCTTTTGCAAGAAAATATTACAAATATTTATCATAAAGAAATACCATCTGTAATACAAGGAGACGTCCCCGTGAGGATCAGATGAGCACGAAGCTGGCGAGCGTTCAGGGCCAGCAGTGCAGACGCGGGGCAGGGGTGGGGCGGGTGCTGTCTCCCCGCCGTTCCGCCTGCAGCCTCGGAGGGCGGCTGTCCCTTTAAGTCGGGTTCCTGTTGGGATTGCCGCAGCCATCGGGGAGTGGGTGGGGGTGAGAGATGTTGGTGAGAGCCCTGCCTCTCCAAAGGCTCCCCCCAGCCAAGCCTTCCCGGCTTCCAGCCCAGACAGCCGCCAGCCAGTGGCGTTTCTGGCTCCTCGGGATTTTCCTTTTCCACTGAAGCTGCTGATTCATCCTCAGGCGGGAGTCGGGCTCAACTGTGGGGCTGGGAGCACGGGCTCTCAGGCTGCTGCTGGGCGGAGGAACTGGGCCTCCGGGGGGTGTCCTCCAGCCTCTCTGGATGCCCCATGGGTGGGGGTCGGGAGTGGTGAGGGAGGGGCAGCACATCTCAGAGCCCTAGCAAATTTCTGGCCAGAAATGTGGGGGTATGGGCACAGCTTGGCCAAGTCCATGCTGCAAGGGCCAGGGTGGCCGTCCTTCCTCACTCCTGTCTGGCCTCCCTCTGCAGGGTGCTTCAAGGATGACCGCATTGTCTTCTGGACTTGGATGTTCTCCACCTACTTCATGGAGAAATGGGCTCCCCGGCAGGACGACATGCTTTTCTATGTGCGCCGGAAGCTGGCGTACTCTGGCAGCGAAAGCGGTGCAGACGGGAGGAAGGTGAGTGACCCCTGGCCCCTGCCCCCGCGTCCGTGCCCCAAGCATCCCTGTGGTGTCTGCTCTCGGCGTGCATGTGGGCTTTCCTCAGTGCTCATGCATAGCAAAGAGGGTGAGTGAGATTTATTGAGCACCTACTGTATTCCAGGAACTGTGTAGACAGTCTCATGTGCAAATCTGGATGTGCTGAGTGTCTGTGCACATTGTCATTCATCTTCACTGTGACCCTGAAGGGCAGTGATTGCTGTCACCATCGTAGCTTTCAGGAAGCAGGTTCAGAGACAGCTGATCGGCTGGCCTCTTATAATTAGTCAGTAGATGGTAGAGCAAAGGTCGGGCTCCAGAGCCCAGAGCCCTCCCTCAGCCATGGCAGGGTGGCGTGGCTCAGTGGTGGTGGTGATGACGGTGCCTTCTACTTATTGAGCCCTCGCCATCATCTGGACACAGTGCTGAGCTCTCTTCTTCTCAGCCTCATTGTGAAGTCCCAACAGCTCGACAGGGTGGGTGTTCTTATCCCTGTCACAGATGAGGAAACGGAGGGCTCGGAGACGAAGCGATTTGCCTAACATATTTCATCCACTAAATCTAAGTGTGGGAGGAGCTAATAAAATACATTTTGCATGCTTCCTTCTCTGTTTTTCACAGGCTTTTGCAGTTTGTAAAATGTTTAAGCAACCCCATATGCCAGACATGGACATGCTTTTGTTTTCCTTTAAAAACAAGAAATGAGAGGGCCGTGGAGCCAGGTCTGGAACTTGCAGCCTGCCCGGCTCTGTGACTCTGGGGCCATGTTTGCGGGCAGAGGCTAATGCAGGGATTACCTGGAGCCTGGCCTTGCCTTGGGCCCATTTTCTGAGCCTGAACACATGCGGGATGGATTTTCTGCAAGTGGGCAGGCCTGGGTGCCTTCATGCTGGCCCTGAGCCCTGAGCTAGCCCCACTTTGGAGGGACCAGCAAGAGACCATGAGCAACTGGCCAGAGAGGTGGGGGAAGAGCCAGGAGAGGGGAGGGCCGCCCAGGAGGGGAGGGCCGCCCAGGAGGGGAAGTCTGGAGAAGTGGGGGCAGCCAGTGGGGTGCAGTGTCTGAAGGGCCCATTGGATTTGGTACCAGGGAGGGGTGGCGGCCTTAGCACAGCAGTTTCAGTGGCAGGTGGGCAGGGACTGGAGCCACTCAGGCAGGCAGGGGATGCTTTCTGGGAGGGATGAAGAGGAGGACGGACTGACTGGTGATGGGATCCCTGAGTAAGAACCTTCTGGAGCTGGCTCAGGGCCCCTCAGAACCTGCTGCCACGCCCGCCCTGTCTGGGTGTGCAGTCCAGAGACCAGCTTTCAAGGCCAGTCTTGCTTCCCCCTGGTTTACCATATGACATTGCCAGGTCATCTCCTCTCTGGGGTAAAGGGGGGTCAGGGCAGGTGCCCTGAAAGGTGAGGGCCCTCCCATTGTGGACACCTGGGAGGCTGGGATGTTTGGGGTTGGCGTGACCACATGAGTGCCCTTGGCAGGGAGGTGGCTGGTGCCTCGGGATCCTCACTGCCCGTGACCCTCACGGCGGGCACAGGCTCCTCTGACCTCAGCACAGCTCTGCGGGGAGGCACTCCTCTCACCCGTGGGAGCTGGAACTCAGAGGCTCAGGCCCTCTGTCGTCCCAGGGCTGTGGACCCTGCCCCTGTCTCCGTCCACTCAGCTTCTGCTGGAAGAGGCTCAGGCCCTCTGTCGTCCCAGGGCTGTGGACCCTGCCCCTGTCTCCGTCCGCTCCGGCCTCTCAGCTTCTGCTGGAGTTCAGGTTGCAGAGAACCTTTCCCCCACCCCCAAATGTTGGTCTTTTCCCCAAGGCAGAGTCTGCTGCAAGCAGGGGCTCTAACGAGGACTTGGCGCATTTGAGATACTGTCAGCTGTAGTTTGAATTTTGATTCCAGAGAGGTCACGACTCTGGTCAAGAGGGCAGACAGGGAGGTGGGAGGATGAGTTGTGTGCACCCCGGATAGGCTGGGGTAGGGGGAGGAGAAAGGAACATCAGATGAGGGGTCCGTCTTGGGTGGAGGAGAAGTTAAAGGTGAGAGCCCTCCACTGAGAAAGCACAGCCCTAGATCCAGGCCTGAGGAATTTGGAGCAGTGGGGATGGGGCCACATCCAAGCTCTGCTGAAAATTTGGGGGTGTCGAGGTCAGGGAAGCCTGAGTCCCATGGGAGCAGGTGGCAGTCCAGCTATTCACATGCTAGAATATTCCGTTGTAACACCCACTGTGAACCATGTGCAGATGCCCCCCCACACTCAGTGCTGGGAGCACAGAAATGACTCATATCTGGCCTCAGTCTGTTGGGACAGACAGACAGTGTAGCCAGTGGTACGGAGCCATCAGTGCTGGGAAGGTGGGAAGAGGAGCAGGGCGGTGGGGAGAGTGCAGAAGGTGACATCTGGCAGGCGGGTTGTAGGACAGAGAGAGCGGGCAGCAGTGGGCTGACACGCCCCGTGGAGGGACCAGCGAGTGCAGAGCGGGAGGGTGTGTGATGGGTGCCACATGGGACTTGCCAGACTGGGCCGATGGAGATTGCGGGGCCTGGTGGGGGGTGGAGTCCTGGGGCTGCCCCAACTTGGCATTTTTCCCAGCCTGCCGGGCTGCAGTGCTGAGGGTGGCCTGCAGGGGGCGGGCTGGAGGCGCTGATGGGGAGACGGGGAGACCCTCCTGGCAAAAGCCCTGAGCCCTGGGTGGAGGTGGGGGCCCCGCAGAGGCGCCTGCGCACTGCAAGTCCTCTGCGGCAGCCTGGCTGCTTCCCGCCCCCTCCCCATGCCCATCCCGCTGGTACCCGGTCGCCATAGCAACCGGCCGGGCTTCCTGCACCTAGCAGGGGAGGGTGGATTGGCAGGAGCTGCAGTATCAGGGGGACAGAATGCCAGGAACCCCGCAGTGCTCCAGGGCACGAGGGACATCCCCAGTCCAGCCTTTCCTAGGGAGGGATGTCCTGGATTTCCTGCCCTCTGTTTGCTCCAGCCCTGAACAAAACGCTCCATGTTCCCGGGCAGCCCATTGTGCCTTTGGCAGGAGGGGGACCTAACTGTGTGCTGCTGGCTCTGCGCTGGTGGCCCGAGCCCTGTGTCATGGTCCCGGGACACCTCAGGACCCTAAGGTGCAGATCATCTTCACACCCACTCAGAAAACCAAAGCTCAGAGACAGGGAGGAAGCTCCCCCGGGTCACACAACTTGCCAGCAGCGAAGCCCTGACCCCAGTCTCACCTTTTCCTTTTTGGTAGATTGTTTTCAATATAACATCTATACGGAAAAACAAAGGTGTACACAGCTTGATTTTTTAGACTGAACACCTGGTTTCACCAGCCCCCAGATACAGAGTGACCAGAACACCGAGGCCCCTTCACCCCACCCCAGGGCTCACCCTCCTGTGGAGTCAGTGGGTTCTGTGTCCTCACAGCCCGTGTGTGTGGAGTCGGGCGGGTTCTGTCTTCTCATAGCTCATGTGTGTGGAGTTGATGGGTTCTGTCTGTTCTCACAGCTCATGTGTGTGGCCTCGGTGGGTTCTGCCTGTTCTCACAGCTCGTACATTGGAACCGGGCAGTATAGTAGTGTATTTTGTTTCAGGCTTCTTTCTTTCTGTGTGATGTTTGTGAGGCATGCCTGTTGACACAGGTGGTTGTACTCTGTCTGGTCTCACTGCAGTGTAATGCCTGTGGCGTGTACCGTGGTGGCCTGGCCACCCTCCTGTCAGTGGGTACCAGGCAGCTCCCAGTGTTCTCTCGGGCCTGGCTTTGGTGCGCACACGGGCACCTTTCTGATGGGGAACCTGCTCTTTTGCCTGCCTGTGCGGTGGGCTGCCCTGAACAGCTGTGCCCACAGTCGTGCCCACGAGCCTTTCATTCACTGAGTCCATAGTGCTTTGCTGAGCAAAATCAAATGAACGGATCAATGAAGTGAGACCAGGAGGAGCAGCAGAGTCTTGTGAGCCCTAGGACCCTCAGCTCAGGGGCTCGGGGTGACTGCAGAACCGCACAGGCGGTGGAAGTGGGAGGCCCCCCACCCGGGGACGTCTCTTTCTCACTCCTAGGCAAGGCTGGCCTCCTGCATCTCTTTCCATAGATCCCAGCTCTGCCCCGGGGGGCGCAGGCCTGTGCACCCGCAAGGGAGCCCAGCAATGCCCAGCCCCTTGGAGCCCGAGTCTGTGAGAGCGACCAGGACCAGAGGCCCCCAGTCAGCACAGCTGCATCAAAATTGAAAGCCAGGCCGGGCATGGTGGCTCACGCCTGTAATCCTTGCACTTTGGGAGGCCGAGGCGGGTAGATCACTTGAGTTCAGGAGTTCGAGATCAGCCTGGCCACCATGGTGAAACCCTGTCTCTACTAAAAATACAAGAAAAAAAAAAAATCAGCCAGGTGTGGTGGCAGATGCCTGTAATCTCAGCTACTTGGTAGGCTGAGGCAGGAGAATCACGCAAACCCAGAAGGTGGAGGTTGCAGTGAGTTGAGACCGTTCCACTGTACTCCAGCCTGGGTGACAGAGCGAGACTCCATCTCAAAAACTAAAAGAGGCCGGGTGTGGTGGCTCACACCTGTAATCCCAGCACTTTGGGAGGCCGAGGCGGGCAGATCACAAGGTCAGGAGATCGAGACCATCCTGGCTAACACGGTGAAACCCCGTCTCCACTAAAAATACAAAAAAAAAATTTAGCCGGGTGTGGTGGCTGGCGCCTGTAGCCCCAGCTACTCGGGAGGCTGAGGCAGGAGAATGGCATGAAACCTGGAGGTGGAGCTTGCAGTGAGCTGAGATTGTACCACTGCACTCCAGCACTCCAGCCTGGACCACAGAACAAGACTCCGTCTCAAAAAAAAAAAAAAAAAAGTAATTGAGGCCAGGCGCAGTGGCTCATGCTTGTAATCCCAGCACTTTGGGAGGCCAAGGCAGGCGGATCACCTGAGGTCAGGAGTTCGAGACCAGCCTGACCAACATGGCGAAACCCCATCTCTACTAAAAATACAAAAATTAGACAGATGTGGTGGCGCGTGCCTGTAGTCTCAGCTACTCAGGAGGCTGAGGCAGGAGAATCACTTGAATCCAGGAGGCGGTGAGCCGAGATAGTGCTGCACTCTAGCCTGGGTGACAGAGCGAGATTCTGTCTCAAAAAAAAAAAAAAAAAATTGAAAGCCAGTCTCCTAGGAGAGGTATAGACATGCTGTGCTTTCTCTCTGATTTGTGTTTATTATTTGATCTTCAGTAAACTTGACTCTGATCTGTTAAAACTGGGCTAATACCTGCCTTGCAGGGTTGCTGTGAAAGGATTAATAATTTGTGAAATGTGTAGCCCAGATCCCGCCATCCACTAAGAGCTCAATAGGGATCACTATTATCATTGGTGCCACTTAGCAAATATTAGCTCTTCAAATCATTGTGACAACTTTGAGGGGAAGATGCCCTTAGTCCATTGTACAGATGAAGAAACTGAGGCTCAGCGAGGAGAATGGATGGCCCCCGTGTCCCATCTCCCATCACTAGAGAACTGGGGAACAAGAATTGGAGTTCTGGCCGGGCACAGTGGCTCACACCTGTAATCCCAGCACTTTGGGAGGTCGAGGCAGGAGGCTCACCTGAGCCCCGGGGTTCGAGACCAGCCTGGACAACATGGCGAAACCCCATGTCTACAAAAAATCTTAAAAATTAGCCGGGTGTGGTAGCATGTGCCTGTGGTCCCCGATGCTTGGGAGGCTGACGTGAGAGGATCATTTGAGCCCAAGAGGGTTGAGGCTACAGTGAGCTGTGATTGCACCTCCAGCCTGGGCAACAGTGTGAGACCCTGTCACAAAAAATAATGACAAAAAAGAAGTGGAGTCCTTGTCCGTCGTAATACCTGCCCAGCATAGTAGTCAGGGCGAAGAAGAGCACCTGGACCACAGTGGGCCCTGGACACTCACTTCTGCTGTGGGCCTCGCAGGCGACTGAGCCCGAGGTGGAGGTGGAGGTGTACCGGCGGGACTCCAAGAAGCTGCCAGGCCTGGGAGACCCTGACATCGACTGGGAGGAGAGCGTCTGCCTGAATCTCATCCTGCAGAAGGTATGGGGTGGATGGGTGGGGCTGCGGATTGGCCCCGAGGGGTGGCTGACCCCTCCCTGCACGCTGAACCATGCTCTCTTCCAGCTGGACTACATGGTGACCTGTGCGGTGTGCACACGTGCTGACGGCGGGGACATTCACATCCATAAGAAGAAATCTCAGGTGAGCCCTGGCGCGGGAGCCCCCGCCTCCCAACTGCCAGTTCAGCCCCGGCGCGGCAGACCTCTGGCTGCCCAGCATTTGAGAGAGACAAGTCCTCCCACTTCCTTCTCTGCCCCTGAGGTGAGGGGTCTGACTCCAGAAATCCGCTGAGCTCCTGGGATCCTGTATCCCATTTGAGGAGCACAGAATCAGCTTATCCCTCACATCTCCGGGGAGGTCTGTGGCTTTGGACCGGCTCTGGGCCAGGTGGCCTCGCTGTACCGGCTTGGACTGACTCTGGGCCTGTGTGCGGGGCAGGGCCTCACTTGTCCTCCACATCTGCTTTCTTCCAGCAAGTGTTCGCGTCCCCGAGTAAACACCCCATGGACAGCAAAGGGGAAGAGTCCAAGATCAGCTACCCCAACATCTTCTTCATGATTGACAGCTTCGAGGAGGTGAGCTCCACGCAGGGCCCCTCTCCTTAGCTTCCCCTTCTCGGGATATGGGTGTCAGAAAGGCGTGGGTGGCTTGGAGCCGGGAAGGGTCCAGCTGAGGCAGACGTGGCTCGCTCTCTTCCTGGTGTTTGCTTGTGGGCAGGTGAATTCCCCTGGCGCAGCCTCCGCTTCCTCATCTGTAAAAGCAGCGTCATGATCGTCTGTCCTACTTACTGTCAGGGCTGAAGACCAAAAGGCTTCTGAGTGGGAGGATGCCTCATAAACTCTGGCAAGCAGCGCTGCCCGGGCAGGAGGAGCCATTATTAATGCCAGTAAACTATAAAGAAGCACCTCCACGCCTGCACGGACTTGGAATCCTAGGATGTCAAAGAGGGATGGGGTTTCCGGAGTTATCTGGGCCAAGCCTTTGTTTTAAGGTTTGGGAAACGGGCCTGGGTAGAATGAGACTCACTGAGAAACACAGGGCGCTGGGAGGGTGGGGAGGGAGCCGGTCGCGCCTCACTCCCTGCTCTGCCCACCCGTGTCTCTCCTCTGTTGAGGCCCTGGTCGGGGTCCTTGTGCGCATCCGAGGCCCTTAGGGTCCTGAGGACTGAGAAGGAAGGCATGCGTGTCCGCAGGAAGATCCCAGGCTCGGGGAGGTCGTGTCCCCTCCCCAGGCACACGCAGCTCCTGTGTGGCAGAGCTGAGATTTGCATCTAAGTCTTTGTGTCCTCGGAGCTCAGTCTGTGCGCCAGACCCTGGGAGCAACGACTCGTTAAGGCGGCAGGATAGGGCCTGTGGCACCTTAGTCTGATATTGTCACCCTAGGTGGGCAGTCACCCTGCCACCACCACTGAGTCTTTGGCTACACAGGAGCCTCAAAGATGTGGCGGGGCAGGGCTGGGCACCCCAGGCGGTGTGGAGGGGCCCAGACAGTGGCCGACGGTCCTGGTGAACCGTCATGAGGGCGTGCGTCTTCCGCCAGTCCCAGCGTCTCCGTAAGGGTCCCTGTCCTCCCCTGCTGCTCAGCCCCTACCCCAATGTGAGGCTGTTCCTGTCCCATGGGCCTTGGAGGGCATGGGGCCACAGGAGTGTGTGACAGAGAGCCAGCTGTCCCCTGTACAATGGGGTTTTCTGAGCAGCCCTCCCTGCCGGTTGGGCCAGGCTGTGGTGTGGGCAGTGGGAGCCGATGGTCATGTCCTTGTCTCTCTGCCCTGCCCCAGGTGTTCAGCGACATGACTGTGGGAGAAGGAGAGATGGTCTGTGTGGAGCTGGTGGCCAGTGACAAAACCAACACGTTCCAGGGGGTCATCTTTCAGGGCTCCATCCGCTATGAGGCGCTCAAGAAGGTGTATGACAACCGGGTGAGTGCGGGGTGGCCTCACAGGCGCTCCTGGGCCCGGGGTCGGCGGCTCCACAGCCCACCTTGGTCCACACCACGAGGCCTCCCAGCCTGCTTCTGCGTGGTAGCGGCCACCAGGGGCACCCGCAGCCCCCGGGCTCCTTCTAGGCGCTCCCTGGCCCTCTTCACATCATTCTTCATGGTCGGCCTCAGCCCACGCGGGCCGCTTGCCTTCATCTGAAATGAGCAGGACTTCCTCAGTCTCTAGTTCCCTGGGAAGTGATGGCTGATAGTGTCACTCGCTTCCGGCGACTGGCCCTGGAAGCGCTCCGAGTCGCCCCCAACTAAGCAAGCAGATATGGGCAGGCTGCTGTCCCCCAGCAGGCACCATCTACAGCCAGACTTGCTGCCAGCCTGGCGCCCTGTCCTCAGCCTGGCGCCCTGTCCTCAGCCTGGCGCCCTGTCCTCAGCCTGGCGTGTGGTTCATGGGGCGGTGGGAGGGGCGCCAGGAGGGGCACCAGGCAGGGATGTGGTTCCATTCCAGCTGCCCCACCTGCTGGCTCAGACCCTCCCTCCTGGGCAGCCCCCGCTCCTTGAGGGATGGTCACCCTGGCTGTTCATGTCCCGGGGAGGGGCCCCATGGAGCCATCACCACCTCCCTGACTCAGGCTGCCCCGCCGGCCCCCAGGTGAGCGTGGCCGCCCGCATGGCACAGAAGATGTCGTTTGGCTTCTACAAGTACAACAACATGGAGTTTGTGCGCATGAAGGGCCCCCAGGGCAAGGGCCACGCCGAGATGGCGGTCAGCCGAGTGTCCACAGGTGACACGTCCCCCTGTGGGACTGAAGAGGACTCCAGCCCAGCTTCGCCCATGCACGAGCGGGTAAGGGCTGCATGGCTGGGGGCTGGGGCTCCCGTCCCTCGGGTTCACTTTCCACTGTCTTCCCCCGTGCTCACGGCCCCCCGGGGACAAAGGTGTCATCATCCCCACCCACCAGTGTGCAGGCCAAGGTGCCGAGCGTGCGGAGGCTGGACCACCAGCCCTTCTCTTTGGTCAGTGGTTTGTAGGAGGCGCTGCTGCGGGGGAGGCGTTCCTGCCTTGCAGACCTGGAGAGCTGTGCCTGGCCAAGGTCACACCGCAGGCTGGTGCTAGGCCAGGCCTCTTTCTGCCTCCCTGAGATGCCGCAAAGCCAGGCTGAGTCCACAGGGCCAGTGGGCAGAAAAGACTGGCTGGGGACCCAGGCCTGGCCCTGGCGCCTGCCTGGGTGGACCTGCTGGGTGAGCGTGGGTACATGGCCAGCCTTCCCCGGTGAGTCAGATGGGAATGATGGTGGCTGAGGGCCAGCCAGAGCATGCAGAGGCCTAGACCACCCAGCTCTGCCCCACGGTTTGTACAAAGCACTGCTGCAGGAGAGGCATTCCTGCCTCGCACACCTGGAAACCAGACTTGCCAGCTTGCCCCAGGTCACACGCTGTCTTGGGATAGCACTGGGCTTGGGCCCCTGCTCTGTCTCGAGGCCACCCTCCTTCCCCAGGGCGGGAGGCTGAGGTCAGCAGCGGCTTTGCTCCCAGCAGCCTGTAGTGGGGCACAGACAGGAGAAGGCCTCCAGCCCACTGGCTGCTTTGCTCTGCCTGGTTCTTGCAGAGGGGCTGCCCAGAGCCGTAGGTCTTGGAAGAGGACAGGTGTGCTGGGCGGGGGGTGCCCGTGGCACAGGTCCGGGGCAGTCCTGCCCAGCCGTTGTCCCGGAGAGATGCCGCCCACAGCCGGAATCCTGCTCTGCTGCTCTCACAACCTTGGGTGTGTCTCTTCCTCTCCAAGCCTCAGTTTTCTCATCTAGAAACAGGGCATGAGGATACCTGCCCCTTCAGTATTTGGGAGGCTCTGAGGAGTCTGGGGCTTGGCCCTCAGGAGGATTCCCAGGTGGCAGCCGCTGTAGTTGCTGTTGACCTACTTGGAAAGCAGACGCATGGGAATGTAATCAATGCTTTACTGCAGACATGCGTGAGATGAGGGAGTGTGTGTGTGTTATACTTTGAATTCGAGAAAGATCTTAACCATACTTATCTCCAGGCGGTCAGATGTTGGTTTTCTTTCTCTGCTGTATACCTTTTTTTTGTTGGGGTGGGGCAGTCTCTTCTGTAATGAATGTGTTTTACAGTCCAAAGACAGCAAGTGCTGTGTTTTGCAAAGATGGGTGAGAACGGCAGGCAGGGGCCTCTCTCATCTTTGGAATGAGGTGGTTTATATTTCTGAGTTCCTTTCTGAGATAAAGGGCCTGTTTCTTCTTCCTGGTCCTTAATTATCCCCTGGGACTCTGACAAAATGTGTGTGTGAAAGTCCTTATGAAGATGTGGCCCGAGCTCTGGGCTGGACAAACCTGGGTGCCGTCTCCAGCCACAGCGTGAGGGCTGAGTGACCATAGCTCACTAGACCTGCCTGAGCCTTGGTTTTCCCATCTGTCCAGTGGGAGTGGTTGTGAGGGGTGTGAAAGTCCCTGGTGCCTTAGCAACTGGGCAGCCGTGGGATTCAGGGGGAGGGACGTGCTAGGGTCACACAGGGTCAGCAGCGGGGCTGGCCCCTGGGGACTGCCACCTGTGCGCCTGCTATTACCTGTCTCCTTCTCCTGCGGGGTCGTCTGGAGCCAGTGCGTGACACATGCTGACTCTGTGTATTGTGGTTGGTGCTGTTTGTTTCTTTTATCTTTTGAAAACCTTCCCCGGCTTGTGGGAACACCGTCTGGAGCCCAGCAGCTGCCAGGACTTTGGTGGATGTCGGAGCCTTGACGAGGAGGCTGACGGGGCTCCCGAAGTCTCGGTCCCAGCTCATCCTGCTCCTCAGATTCTTGTTGGCATGGGGAGGAGGGAGGAGATGGGCCAAGTTCCCTCTGGCTGGAACGCCCTTCCCCCCCTTCTTCACCTGGCGAACTCCTACTCGTCCTTCAAGACCCAGCTCCAGCGGCATCTCCTCCAGGAAGCCTTCCCTGATTTCCCAGGCTGTGGATCCTTTTTGCCTCTGTGCTTCATGTATCCTGTGCTTCTCTTTCTCTGTCTCCACAGCCAGCATGCTGTCTGTGGTTGTCACTCTCTGAGTCTGTCACCCCAGCAGACTGTGAGCTCCTTGAGGGCAGGGACCTGCGATGTGCCTATCTGTCCTTAGTGCTGTGGCTGCCTGGCCCTGAGTGGGTGTGAATGTTTGGTGACCAGAACCAAACGTGATTAGAAGTGGGGAGGAGACAGAGGCCTAGAGACACTTAGCACAGCATCTCCTGTGAGGGGTGCTGGGAACAAGAGGGATGGGGCCACTTCAGCCCTGAGAAGTAGGATAAGGAGCGTGTCCCCTGGGGGACAGAAGACAGGGCTGCTGCCGTCCTGCTTGGTGACCACAGGCAAGCCAAGGTCTCAGTCCCTGCCTTAGTTTCCCCATCCGTCAGATGGGCTGACGCTAGCCCCTGTCTCATGGAGCTGGGAGGCTCGGTGGGTCTCTGTGGGGCCAGTGCTCACTCAGCGTCAGCAACTGTTGTTCATTTGTGCTTGAACATCCCCCTAACCAGTGTCTGAGGCCCAGAGGAGGGGGTCTTTCTGCCATTTGCGGCAGCAGCCTGGTCGCTCCTCGGGCAGCACTGGTGGCCAGGTGGCCTGCTGGCCCCTGGGCTGGAACGCATCTTCCAGTCTCTAGGCCCCACCTAGCACGGGCCAGTTGGGGCTGGATCCTCTTGGCCGAGCGGCCTCTTCCCTGGGAGCTGTGTCAGGTTGTTTGAGGACGGGAGAGGAGGGGCGTTGGGACCCCCGGGTATGGGGCTATTCTGCTCTGGTGACTTTGGCTCCTTGTTCCCAGGTGACCTCCTTCAGCACGCCCCCCACCCCAGAGCGGAACAACCGGCCCGCCTTCTTCTCCCCATCCCTCAAGAGGAAGGTGCCCCGGAACCGGATCGCCGAGATGAAGAAGTCTCACTCGGCCAACGACAGCGAGGAGTTCTTCCGGGAGGACGACGGTGGAGGTGACCCCCCACTCCGTGCCCTAGGGCCCCCGCACCCTTCAGTCTCCTCTTGATCCAGACCATTTATTTATTCATTCATTTGTTCATTCAGCAACACTTAGAGAGTGGGTGCCATGTGCCAGCCATGCCTCCAGGAGCTGAGGGTAGAGCCGGGGACGGACAGAAATGGCTGCCTCCGGGGGTCCCGTCCTGGTGGGCCCAGGCATCTCCTTGGCAGAGTGCTTGGAGCCCAGATGTGCAGCAGTACGTCAGTTTCAGGGGATTCCCCACCTTTCTAAGACCTTTCAGCCTGCTTAAGAAGGCCGATGGGTGATCTGATGGCTCCACACACACCGGCTGTGGAGGGAGAGAGGAGGGCTCCCCTCCCTTGGGTCAGCTCACCCTCAGGGGGAGGCCCGGCCTTGCTAGCTCTGTGCAGCCTCCCAGGACCGTGTGCTCTTTGGTGACAGAGTCGCCACCTCGTGCAGCCTCCCCCCAGCCTCCTGTGCCCCTGTCCCCCAGACTCTGGGTGTCTGTATCTGGGTGTTCCTGTGCCCCGCAGTCCTGCCCAGGCAGTCTGCACTCTCTCCTGAGCGCCTGCACCTGCTCCCTGTCCGCGCTCAGTGACCGTCCAGAATACAGGAGTGGTTCCCAGAGCCCCCAGGGAGGCCACGGGAGGGGGTGGGGGTTTAAGCAAGGGAGTGACACAATCAGATTAGCATATTTAAAATGCCACTCAGCAGACCCTGTGGGAAATGGCTCCTGGGGACAGGGGTGGCCATCACAGACAGGTTGGGAGGTTCTGCCACGCTCTGCTGGCGTGGACCACGTGCCTTCCTCACCGTCATCCTCAGGACCCAGTGGGCGCCTGGCTCTGCACTGTGTGCGTGTCTGTTGAGTGTATGGAAGTGAAGGATTGGCCAGGCGCAGTGGTTCACACCTGTAATCCCAGCATTTAGCAAGGCCGAGGTGGGTGGATCACCTAAGGTCAGGAGTTCGAGACCAGCCTGGCCAGCATGGTGAAACCCCGTCTCTACTAAAAACACAAAAAATTAGCCCCGCGTGGTGGCAGGAGCCTGTAATCCCAGCTACTCTGGAGGCTGAGGCAGGAGAATTGCTTGAACCCGGGAGGCAGAGGTTGCAGTGAGCTGAGATTGCACCATTGCACTCCAGCCTGGGCAACAAGAGTGAGACTATCTCCAAAAAAAAACATAAGGAAGTGAAGGATTCGCTGATAACTCCCACTGAGCACCTCCCCCAGCGGGGAGCTGGGGCTGCAGCATTGGTCAGAAGAGGTGGCAGCCTTTGTCCTGACTACTGGAACCAAGAGGCAGGGGCCCCGCCTGTGCAAGGCCCGGGTCAGGGACTCCAGCACTGGCCTCGACCTGCTCTTGTGTGAACTTGGGCCAGCCCCTTCCCCACCTGGGCCCTTTCCCGAGTCAGTGAGAAGTATTGATCACTGCCCTAGTCTACCTCTCTGGGGCAGGTTCCCCCAGCCGGGACCGCAGGACTGGGTAACGGTGCAGGTCGGCCCAGGCTTGCCCCTCCCATGCTCTGCAGGTGGCCGTGCCTAGTTCCAGGGACAGGGCCCGCGGAAGCAGAGAATTACACGCTCTGTGTACCAGCCCCCCTGGAGGAGACTGAGCTCGAGACAGAGAAGGGAGAGATGAGGGGTGGCCAAAGAAGTCTTCTGGAGGTGGAGGCGGGGGTCTGGGCTGGAGGAAGGGGGAGGGGTGTCACGGGCGAGGAGGCGGCCACTCTGGAGTGCGTGGGTGCTGGTGTGGGGGTGTTGGTAAGGAGCGTCCCGGCCTCAGCAGAGCGTGGCCTCAGCCTGGCCTGGGAGCTGGCGTCCTGCTCTTCCCGCCGCAGCCCGTGCTGTGGGCCTTGACCTGGCTTTCTCTCCTCCAGCCGATCTGCACAATGCAACCAACCTGCGGTCTCGGTCCCTGTCGGGCACGGGACGGTCCCTGGTTGGGTCCTGGCTGAAGCTGAACAGAGCAGATGGAAACTTCCTTCTCTATGCACACTTAACCTACGTCACTTTGCCGCTGCATCGGATTTTAACAGGTAACGCTGGCTGATTTTAACAGGGAAGCTGCCGCCCTCACAGCCAGCTCTACGTCCAGGGCCTTGGTGCTTGCGAGCCACCCGGAGTCGTCCCGCCCCGTCCTGTCGGTTGGTTGGTTTCTTTGCAGGGCTCTTGGCCTCCTTGTCTCAGACTTTGGGTGGAGCCGTAGCTTTCCCAGAATCTTCCCTTTGCTCACCTTTCTGGCACACCTGCTGTCCCCTCGAGTGGCCACATGCCCGGGTGTGTGTGATTCACAGGCGATGGGAGGCTCTTGGGCCACCTCGCCGACCCAGGCCTGCAGCAGCTGTGACAGGCCGTGGCTCTGGCCCGCACACCAGCTTGTACCTGAGCCCCTGCAGGGTGTGCCGTTGCGGCAGGCCCGTTTCCCAGTCTGCAGGGTGGGGATGGTGGAGACGCGTCTCCTCTGCAGTCTGTGGAGCCTGGAGAGGAGATGCGTGAGTGGCCGAGGCGGGCTTCCTTCAGAAGTGGCACTGCTTAGCACTCGCTGCTGTTGAGGGCTACTGTTTCACCTGCTTCCCTCCTGCCGGCCCTAGACATCCTGGAAGTTCGGCAGAAGCCCATCCTGATGACCTAGCCGCGTGCGGAGCCTGTGCAGAGCCCCGGCCGGGCCCAGCCCTGGGAGTGCTGCCAAGTGCCTACCTGTCCACCGCCACCGGGGCCTCCTGTGACCCGCCAGTGCTGGAGCCGCAGCCAGGCGAGGCCACTCGACTCCCGGGGCCAGGGCCGACTCCACGAACACCAGCCCAAACTGAAGTGCCTCTTCCCTCCCCTGCTGGCTCTGCTCCGCCCTGTGCCCCCGCCCGTCGCCCCCCACCCATCTCTGGAGAGCCCTCTGCACCCAAACAGGACTAGAGCTGCCGAGCGGCCATGAGAGAGAGCGGGAGGAGCAGCTGATGCCCAGAGCGGGGCCCGACCGGCGCATCTCTGTTCTCATGCGCCCAGCAGCAGGCGGAACCACCCAGCCAGGGCGCTCGGCGCATCAGACTGTCCACACCTTCTTGAGGAACGCCAGTTGAAGATTCTGGAATGCCATGCGGATGAACTTCAGCACCCGCGTCAGTCCCAGCTCATCCTTCCCCGTTTACCACTTTGTTCTAACAGGAGATGGGAACACAGGAAGTTTGATGGCTTTGCCCTGGGCTGGGAATACCTCACCCACGCCCAGTTCCAGAAAGGCCTCCAGCTGAGCAGACGGCCCCGATCCCGCCACAACGGCCTTTTGCTTCCAGCCAAAGAACACCGCCAACACACACACCTCCAACCTGGGGCAGCCGCGCTGGGCCTCGGACGGAGGGACCCGCAGAATGTGGATTCTGAGGGTGGTCGGGAGGCCTCGGGAGCCACGCAGAACAGGGTGTCTGCCAAAGCGTGTGTCTGACGTGGGGTGGGGCTGGCATCATCCCAGGGAGGTTCTAGTGGGACCCCGTCTTCTGGGGGCGGCGGTGGCTTCATCGCCCCTGGTTTCCTGGAGCTCACTTCCTCTGACAGCGTGTGCTGGCCCCATCTCAGACCAGCTCACTGAGGCAGAGGAGTTGCTCAGAGGCTCACATGGGCACTCCCATCGGTTCGTGTGAGCAGCCGCCCAGCCCCAGGCCTGCCCGCAGCCTGGTCCAGCATGAAGGCGTTTCCATCTGCAAGGATGCACGGTGCCCTCCCCGAGAGCAGGCCTGTCCCCTCCCCAGCTGGGAATCAGCTGGAAGCTGGGTCTCTTCGTGGCTGGTTTCGTTTGAAGTTCCCAGGAATGTGTCAGGTTTTCCAGCGATGTGTTTAGGGATCTCTGGGGGGGAAAAGGAAGAGGAGGGGCTTGTTCGCCCATCTGTTTATTCTTTGGGCTCCGGGAACAGGGGACTACTTTGGGGCTTTCTCCAGACTTTTGTATGTTATTATTAAAAGCGAGCTATTGCATTTCATTCTGCCTCAGTTTGCCCACCTGTGAAATGGGGCTTACACCACCTACCTCACTGAAGTCTCCAGGGTTCAAGTGTGTGGCTGGGTCAGGGCACGGTCACCCATCATTCTGCATAGGTCGGGTCGGATGTTAGACTCCTGGGATGCCCACCTCCCCCTCACCCTTTGTAATAACCTAGTCCGAGACCGGGCTTGGTGGGGGATTTGAACCTTCTCTCTCCTCTAGCAGTGTCCGCTGCGTGTCCCTGGCGGCTCAGCTCTGCACGATTTCATGTTCCAAACCCATGTCTTAGGGCAGCACAGAGCCAGGTCATGTCGTGCCCCAAAGTGTGGGGACAGAGCCTCAGCGAGCCCCGAGCGTGGCCCAGCCTTCTGGCCCAGCCCCATTTGAGTGCTCTCAGGGGATGCCAAGTGCTGTTTCCAAGTTTGTGTCTGTGTGGCTAAAATCCACCTATTTCTTCAGGAACTATTCCCCTGGTTGTTCTGGGGACCTTGGGAGGAACACAGCCCTGACAGCTCGTCCGTGGGAAGATGAGGCAGTCCAGGTCGTGAGCAGCACAGCGGCCCGCCCTCTGTTCTCAGAGGTGAGGGGCGTGAGAAGGTTCTCTCCCCTAGGCCAGCATTTGGCCGAGCTTGGAGGCTTGCCTGGATGGCTCGGGGCGAGCTGGGCTCCTCGTCTGTCAGATGGTGAAAGTGCTGCCCGCCTCACAGGTGACCATGAGGACCAGTCACAGTGACGTGTGAGAGGGCTTGCTGGTCAAAGAAACGTGTGCACATCATGCTGGTTTAGAGACCAGCCCTCAATGTGTAAGGCATGTGAACAGAGCACACGGTGGACTGGCGGTTTCATAGCCAATACATAGCATCTACCATGTGCGGCCGCTGGTCCGACCCCATCTTACAGACGAGGAAACCAGCACACAGGCACTAGGGGACTGCCTGGAACAAACAGCACGGGCCAGCGACAGGAGTCAAACCCAGGCATGTGGCCCGGCCTGCACGCTGAGCCACACGGTGCTGCCCGGACAGATGGACAGACACTTGGTGGAGTCTGCCTTTCTCAGTCCCTAAAACCCTCTCCAAAGGGTACTTGCGATGCTGGATTTAAACCTTGCTCGGGGCCACTTAGCCACTTGAGAACTAGACAGGAAGGTATTCCTCCCAGGTTTGTCTTTCCAAAGTAACAAATGACGTGGAATAAAGTAACAGCGTGACAAGTGGCAGGGCCAGAACCAGCGCCCCCAAAGTCCGGGTGTTGGCACATTTGTATTTCTTGTACGGCCATCTTTAATTTTTCTGGGAACATACCTGCCTCTTGTGTAATGCAGGGAAGACTCATGCATGGTGACACCTAGGTGTCCTCGACAGAACACTTGATCCCAAAACCCCTTTAAGACATTAGGTTTCCTCAACAGAAAACTGCTTTAATCCCAAACTCCCTTTAAGACATATTGGGGCCGGGCACAGTGGCTCACGCCTGTAATCCCAGCACTTTGGGAGGCCAAGGCAGGCGGATCACGAGGTCAGGAGTTCAAGACCAGCCTGGCCAATATGGTGAAACCCTGTCTCTATTAAAAATAGAAAAATTAGCCAGGCATGGTGGGCGCGTGCCTGTAATCCCAGCTACCCAGGAGGCTGAGGCAGGAGAATCACTTGAACCCGGTAGGTGGAGGTTGCAGTGAGCCGAGCTCGTGCCATTACACTCCAGCCTGGGAAACAACAGTGAGACTCCGTCTCAAAAAAAAAAAAAAAAAAAAAAAAAAAAAGACATATTGGTCTTTAATGGCAAACTCCCTTTAAGGCCTGTTGGTCTTAAAGAGGATTTGGGACTGAAGCACAGTTTTCTGTTGAGGAAACCTAGGTGTCACTTTTTAGAACATGAAGAAGAAAGGTGTGGGATGGGCTTTTCCATGTAAAGGAATACGTGATGATCCTAGGTTCTGATGGGTGACAGATGGTCTCCGTTTATACCCTTTCTTCTTTCAGCTGCTGTAAGTTCAGGTAGTGGCCATCTTACATTCTGACGTCCTACTGGAAGTGCCTAGTTGCCTGCAAAGACAACTAAGGCTCATTATTTCAAAAGAAGATTATTGAAAACACGAGTGACAGGTAGTCAGAAGAGAACAAAAGGATGCAAGATACTCTCTAGCCAAGTCAGCTTGGAGGCAGGATGGGTTGCAGAGTGGGGTCGCCGCTCACGTTTGGATTCTTACGGACTGTGAGTTAGGGTTCCCTCTACATGGAGTCACGGGAAGGGTCTAAAGGCACGTTCCTGAGGTGCCCTCCCTCAAAGAGTCTACCCGCACTCAAACCAGGGCCCGTTTTTGCTGTTTTAATCACAAACAGACTAGTTAGTAGAAGACTTTTGAAGAACAAAACTTTTTTGTCATTAAAAGACGTGCCGGAGGAAAGGCCCTGTGCAGCCGGTATATTCTAATGACTGCCTTGACCACGTCCTAATATGCTGGTTTTAAGTTGTTGGCCAAAATCCTCTAAAGACATATGAAACATCTGCCAACTTTTTAGTGAACTTAACAGGTTTCACTGACGTTTTTCTCAATTTCTGAATCTGGGTGGGATCTGCTTTCATGTCCTGTTTCAAAAACCAAGTCTCTCTTGACAGCCCATTGGTTCTTCCTGTCCTCTTGCTCTAGTCTGTATCAAAAAGCAGAATGACTGTACTTCTGTTTTAAAAATAACCACCTGATGGGATGGACACGACAAGCTAAGGAAACGCACGTGCCCTTGAGCTTGAAGGAAGCGGCCTCTGGAGTGGCAGCCACTGCCCTTCGAGGGAGAGCAGCTCTTCAGCAGGTGGGCCCTGGGAGCCGGGTGACGGGCACCTGCTGGGGCTCTCCTTTTCTCTTTTTCACTGGCTGCTTGATCCTCAGCGGCAACGCTCCTTGGGACATGGAGTGGCCTCGGGGCTGGTTCAGAGCTCCCGCAGCGGGAGGAGTCTCAGAAGTGGAGGCAGCTGCCGATGGGCGAGTTTGCAACTTCTTATGTCTAAGGCAAGTAGGCGTTTTTATTCCGTCTCCAGTCCTTGAGCTCAGCAGATCAAAATCACAGTGACCCCGCAACCCTACAGAGCCCAGGGCACGCTCGCTGTCGTCTGCCCCGCCGTGCCCCTTTAGTCCCCGCTCTGTGGAAGACCAGGCAGTTTAGGTATACACAGGTATCTTTTATGGTTTCCAAATGAATTATTTGTGTGAGTAATTAAATCTGTAAGAAAACTGACTCTGAATTATGATTTCTACAAAATGTATTTATTTTAGCAAAAACACCACGATACCTGCACTGGACAGCTCGGTATGCTAATTGCCAGTGCTAGTTTCATAAGCATTCCCAACAGCTGCTTTATTAACCGTCTTCCACGTCCAGTGGCGATCATTTCTAGGCGGTATTGGTTGGTTGGCTGTTAGCTTTGCTTTATGATTTCATGTTTCTTTTAAAAGTTGTTTTGCATGTTGAATATTAAATTTTTCTTTTCTGTGTCTTCCTCTAATCTTTTTTTCTGTCATGGGCATTTCAGGGTAAATACAGATATAGCAAAGCGATCATGATTGAACTTTAATTTGCCCCCAATGATTCCTTAAACTTTTTTTGGAGCTTTCACACAAGCTGCTTTTTTGAACTGGAGTGTGCTGGAGGCAGACAGAAATCACCCTGTGTGCTGGCTTTGCCTGTCATGAGCCAGTGAGGAGTCCAAGAAGTGGTGGGCAGGTCAGTGACTGGGGTTTGGCCAGAGATGCCATATTTGCAGAATTAAATCATTTCAAGATAAATTTCAAGGCCTGGCACAGTGGCTCACGCCTGTAATCCCAGCACTTGGGGAGGCCGAGGCGGGCAGATCACTTGAGGTCAGGAGTTCGAGACCAGCCTGGCCAACATGGTGAAACCCTGTCTCTACTAAAAATACAAAAGTTAACCGGGCATGGTGATGTGCACCTGTAGTCCCAGCTACTCAGGAGGCTGAGGCGGGAGAATCGCTTGAACCTGGGAGGCGGAGGTTGCAGTGAGCCAAGCTCACACCACTGCACTCCAGCCTGGGTGACAGAGACTCCATCTCAAAAAAACAAAAAAAAAAAATGCATTTCAAGTTTAGCGTTCAGCCTCCACAAGGTAGTGCATACCCTTTCAGTTGTACTGTAAAATTTCCCAAGCTTTTTCAGAGAACCTCTTAACCCTCACAGAAGTGGGAAAACAATGGAACAGAGGCCAGGAGTCCCAAGTTCAGGTTTTGCAGGCTCCAGGTAAGCTGCCTGGTCTAACGGAAGATGAGGTGTTCGCACCAGGCGGCTCTCCTGCAGCTCAGCGGGCGAGGGGACCTCGAGCAGGTTCTCGCGTTTTCTGGTGGATCCTTCCGAGCCTGCTACTGCAAGGCCCTCGTAGGTGGAAGCGGGCTCGTTGTCGCCTTTCACACCACGAGCTTTTCCTTTCCATGGTCAGATGGACTGAGGAAGTTACCAGCGATGGGTGTAAGGCCCAAGGCACCACAGAAAGTTACAGAATGGAAAATGAGGGGCAGAGAGAAAAGAGGGTCTGAGAGGAACGCAAGCATTCTGGAACATAGTAAGGGACACCCCACCAGTGACACTTCTTGGGAACAGTCAATGCCTTAGAAACACCAGACCAGGAGAATTTTCTGACCAGCACCTCAAAGGCAGCCCATGAAGATGGCAGTTAGGAAGGAGACGGTCTAGCGGGTGAGGACTTCCTTGTCATCCAGGTCAACCCCCTTCTCGTTGAACAGTGGGAAGTCCTTTTAAAGCAGTCACCTGAAAAATGTTTAATAGATATTTAGGGAGAGTCTATATCTTGGAAGCTGCCTGCAGGAACTTCATTCCTATTCATTGCCTCCTCTGGAAGGCTAATTTTGCTGTTTCAGTTCCTTTATCCTTAGATGAGCTTTTAGGAACTACTGTCATGCCCTAGCTTAGAAGGAAAAAAGTTAACTGGAAAGGAAAACCTTTGGGAATCATACTGGGAGGAGAGGGGAATGTAACTCAATCCGTACAATAACACAGTTCATTGTAAATAGACATGTTGACTGTGGTAACATGCTATACTTTGTGCCTGATTGTTAAAATGACGAGAATAGCTGGAAAATTTACATGAGGAAGGGAAAATACTTGTTTCTGGGGATGAAGGATCATGTTCTTTTCTTTCCTTGCAGCATCACCAAGTTGCCCCCGACCTAGGCTCTCCATCAGCCACCAGGTTAACGAGATTTCTTTCCTCCGGGTGGACCGGGGTCTTTCCTCTTGGAGTCTGACTTTAATAAAACAATTAGGTTGCTCCTTTTGAAATAACCATGGCTTTTAGCCGAATTTTATGCTACTCTGAATAAACAATTTTGCTCAAAAGATTTTAGCCAATTCCAGAAGTCAGTGCAGTTGAGTAATTTAGTGGGCACGTCCATCTCCTTAACATGGCACGCGGGGAGAGGAGTGTGGGGCTGGGACCTCAAGCTGCAGCACCTCAGACACGCTCAACCCTGGGCCTGGGTTTCCTCAAGTACAATCACCACTTTCCTTCCAGGGATGCGACAATGTTGAAGTGAGACAAGGTACGTCCAAAGGCGGGCGTAGTTCCTGGCAATGCTGATAACTACGGCCATTTCTTCCCGGCGTGCCCAAGGGGTATTTCATGGGCCATCTTTAGAGTCATCAGGAGTGCATGAGAGCCAGCGGTTCCCAAATGTGAACGTGCATCAGGATCACCTAATGCACGCTCTAACCCAACGTTCAAACCCAGAAGACTGGTAAGGAAAGTACTTTGGAATCAGTGATGACGGCTGCACCACTCTGTGAGTATGCTGAAAGCCACTGAATCGTATACTTTAAAGGGGTGCAGTTTATATGAATTCTATCTCAATTTTTAAAAATGGGCTCCAGCCTGAGGTGCTGATTCAGTAGCCTAGTTGGGGCCCATGGGTTTGCCTTTTTCTGGGGCAGGCGGGGGAACGGGCAGAGTCTTGTCCTGTCACCCAGACTGGAGTAGAGTGGTGCGACCACAGCTTACTACAGCCTGGACCTCCTGGGCTTAAGCGATTCCTTCCACTACCATGCCCAGCTAATTAAAAAAAAAAAAAATTTTTTTTTTTTTTTTTTTTAGAGACAGGGTCTTGCTGTGTTGCCCAGGCTGGTCTCTAACTCCTGGGCTCAAGCAAGCTTCCCACCTCAGCCTCCCAAAGTGCTGCAATTACAGGCATGAGCTACCTTGCCCAGACGGGTTTGCTTTTTTTTTTTTTTTTTTTGAGATAGGGTCTTGCTTTGTCACCCAGGCTGGAGTGCAGTGGCATGATCACTGCTGGCTCCCTGGAGCCTCCACCTCCTGGGATCAAGCCATCCTCCCACCTCAGCCACCCACGTAGCTGGGACAACAGGTGCGTGCCATCGTGCCTGGTTACATTTTGTATTCTTTGTAGAGCCAGGGTTTTGCTATGTTGCATGTTGGGGACCAGCCTCAGCACCACCCACAGGGTACCCGAAGTCTGTTGGCGACAAAGGATTGAGAAGAGACAGGCTAAGAGTAAAGGTGGAGCCAGGGGGCCAGTTGCAAAATGTGGAGGCTGCAAAAGGCTCAGAGCTCTGGTCTCTACAGTATTTATTGAGTACAATTACAGAAGCAGATGTTGAGGGCGGAACAGTGAAAAGGTGCAGTGCGTCACAGGCGTAATCTACAGCAATAGCGGTTTAAATGAATCTCCTTTGTGCTCAAACAGCGTATCTTTAACTTATCGGAGAGTAGCTAGTGGGAGCGGCTTACTAGGAGCCTGCATGTCTGTCCACATTCCAGTGCTTCAAAGGAGTGTCTTTCTCCTTGAACACAGCGTTTACAGATAGGAGAGCGGGTCTCACTCTAAGCATGGGAACATGATGGCAAATAGGCTTTCCTCCTCACAGGCCTCTTGTGACTTTCCACAACTTAATGTCCCGTATTTTTATGGTCAGTTTATACAGGCACCCACAAGCCCTTTTCCCAACAGTTGCACAGGCTGATCTTGAACTCCTGGGCTCAAGCGATCCACCCACCTCGGCCTCCCAAAGTGTTAGGATTACAGGCGTGAGCCACCGCGCCTGTCCGGGCTTGCATTTCTATCAAGTTCCTATGTGGCAGTCCCAAGACCACTTTGAGAACCCAGGTTCTAGCCCAGCCATGCAGCTGAGTAGCTATACAGGGCTTCTGCGGTTTAGGCACCATCTTCCTCTTGAGATAACATTCTCTTAGTGTCATTTAGTTTCTATTAGATGTTAACAGTTCAGGAAAATACTTTGATGAATAACAAGTCTTTGCAGTACTATTTTTTTAAACCAGAAAATACCCCTTATAAACCAAATAAATGCTGAGTAACGTAGGAAAGGTTAAAAATATGTCTCAAAGGTTTGCTCTGAGGACTAACCAAGGTAATACATATAAAGCAGCTAGCCAATGCTTTGCACACTAGCCCATTAGGGATCAATTGTTCCCATTCCAATCTGTTAAGATTTTAATCCGACAGGAACCCTTGGTCTGAATGGTTTAAAAGTAGTCTCAACCCCCAGCCAGGAGTCTGGTAATAAATTGGTCTCTCACTCACCTCCAAGCCGACCCTCCTGTTGTTCAAGAACTTTCTGGTTGCAGCTTCTGCGTGATTCTTTTCCTCAGGTCTGACTTGTATTAATGCCAAGTGCATCACAGACGAACATAAGACTGCCATACACTGGGATTTTGTTTACTTTTCATTTATTCACATTTCATGGATTGTTACACTTCCTCGATGGGAGCATTCAAAACTAACAAGCTGAGATTATATTGTCTGACAATTCAAGTATTTTAGTTTTAGAAAACAACTTCCTATTTAAAGTAAAAAGCAAACAATTTATCCATCTGATTGCTAAGAAGTTTACATCTCCATTACAATTGTGTCTGCATCAAACGGAGAGTCCTTCGTCCTCAGGATGATTGTTACTGGCTGAGAACATACAGTGGCCTGTGTTCCGAATGCCTGATTGGAAAAGACCTCCCCATCATCTACCATACTACGGGACAAACCAGTATCTACTCAAATTCCCACTTCCAGAATGAGAGGACTCATCAGGGGTTTAGGAGTTTGCAAAGCCTTCAAAATACATCGTGCTTGAATTTTGACTCTTCTGAAACAGAATAACTGACAAATGCTCAAAAAACAAACTTGTTTAACTTTTACTGAAAAGGCTCTCAGTGAAAACTTGTTTTGAACTCTACTAGTAAGGTAGAATATTAGTTTTTCTTCCCCTCTACACCAGAAAAGGTAGTTTTCTCTCTCCTTTTTTTTTTTTTTTTGGCATGCAGCATATACAAAATTGTAATCTAGAATTGAAATTGTAAAATATAATAATCCTCTTAAAGAAAATCAGTCCATGAACAGTCAGACTTGTCCTTCCATGGAAAACATAATCTAAACTTCTTTAAAAACTGGACATATTTTAAGTCTGTAATTCGAATAATGAAGATGGCATAACAAATTTTTTGCTTACTAGGAATGCGCAAAAGGATGAGATGGATACACAGGTTTTAAAACAAAAGGCCACTGGGATACTTAGTATTTGCCAAGATGCAAAACAATTTTAGAATAACAAAATACACACCTTGCTTTAGGCCACGTATATGATACACTTCATAGATTCTCAAAAGACGAAAATTTCAGTCCACATTAAACATTTTAAAGCATAATTGCTAATATTTTGTTAAAAATAAGTCAAACTAGACGCATAAATCAGAATTACCTGTTAACATAGTGGGGAAAACAGGTAAGCCCTCCGGGGGCCCCGTGCCCCAAATAAAAGACAAGGAGTTACATTTCACAGTCAAATCCACGTATACTCGGGCTCTTTACACCAATAATCAAAGTGGAGACCAACCAGTTCCTAAAGCATACAAGAGTGATTTTAAGAAAATCCCCCATTCTAAGTTTTATGGTAGACGTGTCACATTTTCCCTGTAATTTTCACTTTAACAGTGATAGTCTTAGCAGCAAAAATTTGCTGGGAATGTTAGGAAAAAAGAAAGCCACACATACCCACTAATTTAAAAATATATAAACTATTTTTTACAGAAGGGGCAGGTTTAAAAGATAATCCAATCATGATCTTTTCATGCCATTTTTTGTAGACTTTCCATACACGCGCAGACGCTAACAAAGTACTGTGTCATATACACTTAAGTGTCCGAAAGATGCCTGCGAGCTTGATTCCAGCTGGTACCAGGGAAGCACATGTGGCTAAGTTGCAACAAACTTAAATTTGTTCCCCTTAGTTCTTCATCTTTTTAAAAGTTGAATAAACCTAATGTCAATCGGGCAGGGCCGGTATTAACAGCATCAACCACTTGCTTACTATAAATCATCGGCAACAAAAACTCACATGCATTCTCAATTCTAAAAAGTCAACGTAAAAATAATGGCCACTTCCTAGGTGCCTACTATAGCTATGTCTGACAGCACCCTGTAACAGTACAAGCACACCTCTCTGCACGGATTCATGCAAGGCCACACACTAGGCCAGAGTCTCCCGGTGGAATCAGAACACTAAAAGTAGAGCAAGAACCTCATGACAGCGCTGGCCCAGTCACACCTCAGGAACCTCGTGACAGCGTTGACCCAATCACACCTCAGGTACCTAGGAGTTCATCATATTTGATCATAAAATTGCTCCCGGCCCCAAACTTTACACTTAAAGATTGTAGTTTTAAAAAGGCAACTTGTGCCATCCACAATTATTCTGACTACTCTCTTCTACATGCGAATGCGCAAAGCACCGAAGATCAGAACACACACACGTGAGCCCTTACGGCACCGACCCTGAGCCTGTACACAAGATCAGCTGGCACTAGTCTCAAACGATTCATGAGGAATCAAAGTGGAAATTTAAACATTCAATTCTGCATCTCATTCCTGTGCCCAGAGTCTTCAAAGAATGCTCGTGTTAGTTACCTGACAACTCTGGAGAAGTGACGTCGATATTCGTGAGCATAACCATGGCTCCCTGCCAAACAGACATATGGAATCTTATTCTTAAAAAAGTAAAGGTATTTCAGATATCAAATGTATAATATACTGCTGTCTAAAGTTAAAGGCAAAATTTACACACGATTTTCTCTTCCATTACCTTATTACATGTTTCCTAGTGAATTCAAATGGCTCATGTGTCAAAGCTCCCAGGCACGTCACTCGGTCATAGTTTTCATTATGCATGGGGTTGATTATGGTACAAATGCCTATGAGCATCTTCTTTTTCTAGGATGGTCTCGTTTGACTTTCATTTCGTAAAAGGGTTCACCGTCCATGGTATAGATGATAAGCTACCAAACTTGTGCTTTTAAACCCATTCCTGGCAATCCCCCGTTATCTTAATTTTGTCTTTAGGGGGATAAAGAAGTTAACACTACCTCATGAATAGAAACTACAAAGCCAAAAAAATCCTTCACAAGCTGTTCATTTCCTTTTAAAATGAAAATGCAGGTCCTGAATTCTCGTGAAGCAGCCCACAGGGTTACAGGCCAATGATTCGTATGCTGAGGTGAACACTTAGTACTCACATTTTAGCTTCAAAATAAAAATAAAGCAGAGGACAAACACCTGTCACAGCGTGGCAGCCCAGTTCATTTGGTAACAGAATGAGTCTCACACGTCGGCTGAGCCCACCGGAGAGAAGCACACAAGCCAGCTTTCTTCTGAACGTAGCCAGGCACCTGTTCAAAAGCCTCTCTGGTGGTGGTGGTGGACCCCAAAACCCACGGGTTGGAAGAGCCTTTGGGAAAGCGAATCGATACCCTGATTGCGGTCCTTGAAGAAATCACTTAGGGTTAGTTTAATAAACAAACGAACATTAAAAAATCTTCCAAAAATTGCATTCGAATGTATTTTAGACTTTAGGCAGTTCTTAAGGAGGGAGAGTGCGGTTTCCTGACACTTAACATTTAAAGGTTTTATTGGCCACATTAATCTTCCTCACAAAAGTTTTAAGTTATCTATAAGTTCTTAGAATGTCAAAGAAGAGAAGAAAACTGACTAAGTTTAAGGGGCGGTGGGAGAAGCAGCAACTTGGCAATAATTCCGCAGCCGACTTCGCACGTTCAGGCATCCTTTTTCTCCAGTAAAATTTTGTGCAACTCATCTGCATCCTCGCTGGTTTTTACCCGAATCAGCATGGTGACTGGCATGGTGGCATTCTTCTCGTCGATTGGTGGATTTGGAACACAGACGATAAGAACGTTATTTTTCCCTGTTCGCGTACATGGCATATTGGGCGGAATCAGAACATTCAGCAATATGTTGCCTGCATTCAAACAAAACCAAACCCATCAAAATTATAGAAGCTACAGCTCCACCAAACGAGTCTGTAACATGCTAAACATTAAACACTGAAATAACTTATACTTAATGGATCTAACATGGGGAGCCAACAGGAATGGCTCAAAATCAGGACTGGTTCCCTGAGAACTGGGAGGCCTCAGGGAGGACTTGCCCTCACTGTGAGGAGTGGCCTTCGGCCCTCGCTCCAGCCCGGGTCTCCGCAACCACACAGCGTTTCTCACTGAGCCAACAGCCTGGCTCAGAACCATCAGCCCTCTCAACTGTCCGTTTTTGCACTGAAGGAAGAACACGGTGGCACAACAGAATCTTCACTGCACCACATGACCAAAGGACACCTCTGTCACAGAGGCCGGCACAGCTCCCTGGGCAAGAGTGACACGACCGTAATGTTATTACTCACTAGTCAAGCCTACGGGAAAGAAAAACGCCTCCCTGGAGTTTCTTTCTGCAACACAGCCCCCTGTTCTCTACCACTACTGCCCACTCCACCGCAGCCTGCCCGTCTTCCTCCTCCTCCTCCGGGTGCTAGGCTCCTTGCAGTGGACTCTTTCCAGGGTGAACTGAGGGTGGACAGCGATCAGTTAGTGACTACTTGCTATATAAAAAGGATTCCTTTAAAAGGTTAATTTCCTTTGGGTGTTTATTAAACGGTCTAATCTCTAGCTTCTTAGTCACATTTCTAACACAAAGGAAAATGAAAAACCATTTTGTTTACAGTTTCTAACACATCTATGTTTCCTTACACACTATTATCCTGGGACTCAAAACTAGAAATAAGTAAATACAGGATGAATTTGGCCTGAATGCGCTCTGTTTAAAAACATACTAATAACCTTGAATCAGCAGGGCAAAGGCTTTTATATACTATGTGATGATGATGATGATTTTGCGCCAAGTGGAAAAAAAGGTACCCACCTAAATTGGTGTCTGCCCGCACCAAAAGCTGTGTCTTCTGATTCGCAGTAGGTTTTAAATGCAGAGTACCTATGCCTTTCTCTTTAAACTCATTGTCTTTCTTGTAAAATAGTTTACACCTATGGAGAAGAAAAATAGGTGCCATCAAGCATTCAGAGACGAATCAAGTCACAGTTTTCTAACAAGCACTCTTCACACTTGGGTGGAAAATCTGTATTAAATGAGAGTACAGGAAGTTTCAGGACAAATCTTTAAACGATCCAAAAGGAGCCTGAGCAAAAACCAGAATAAGAAAATCTGCTTAGAGATTTTAAAACCCCCTCCCCATTTTTTCAAATTAAACAATGGGCCCCATGAAACTTTTTATAACACTTTATGAAACTGTGTTCTCAAGTCAGTCAAAAGCAGGGCTCAATACCCCTCCCTCCCTATTCTGCTCCTTTGGCCCTGAGCTCAAGAGAGCTGATCTGGTCCTCTACAGACAGCCGCAAATAAAGGACAAAGGCTCTGTCCTGCATCTCGCCCACCTCTCCCTTTTTTTTGGCCTATTTCTTATTTTAAAAATTCTCCTCAAGGCTCCTTCAGTTTTTGCCCAACATTTTTAAATAAATTTGGAAAACATGCTTGGGTAGGGTCTAACTAATAACAAAGTAATCAAATATCTTCCCAGCCTCCTATGCTATACATCTCCTGAGATTATTAATAATACAAAACCATGGCTCATTTATGTATTTATTTAGAGACAGAGTCTTACTCTGTGGTCCAGGCTGGAGTGCAGTGGCATGATCTTGGCTCACTGCAACCTCTGTTTCTCAGGGTTCAAGCAATTCTCGTGCCTCAGCCTCCCAAACACCTGGGATTATAGGCGTGTGCCACCACATCCGGCTAATTTTCATACCTTTAGTAGAGACGGGGTTTCACCATGTTGGCCAGGTTGGTCTGGAACTCCTGACCTCAGGTGATCTGCCCGTCTCAGCCTCCCAAAGTGCTGGGATTACAGGTATGAGCCACCATGCCTGGCCTCATTTGATTCTAATTAAAAATCTTAAAGTTGGGTCACTCCTTTATGTCATGTGAGTAGTGAAATTTAAAACACACACAGAAGAAACTGCTGGCCTCTTTTACAAGTTCTTGAAACACCTGGGAATCCCCAGGATGTGGTGACCTGTTACATGGAGAGCTGCTCGCTCATTATTCTGAAACTTCTCCATTACAAAAACACATCTTGAAAGTTTCTGAAATGGCACAAGTGTTTTTTCAGCAAGTATCTTTGTAAAAACTAATCTCATTTAATTGAAAGGAAGATGAAAATTTTTATAGGTCCTCAACAGGAAGGGACGGTTACTGTGCATAACTTTTTGACTACGAGAAAATCCAGAAAGGCCAACCAAATCTCCTGGAAGGGATCAGAGATACTTCCAGGGTAAAGTAAGTGAAGCCAAACCTGAAATCAGTGACTGACTCCGCGATTTCTTTGTTGGGGGAGGAGGAAGGGGAGGGAGAAAGACACAGGGAGAGAAGAGGGAATGGGACGGGATGGGATTGGGAAGATCATAGAAGAGCCTGTCTCTAAAGCACTTTAAAAGAGCTAAAGTGACAGAAAAGAGTGAGACCTGCCCACCAGGACATTCCTAGAACTGGTTTTTAAAATAAACTGGCCAAGAATTCTTTCCTGTTCCACTTGAGAGCAGGCAAAGCTTGACCCTCAGTCAAGTCTGTAAGGACATTCTCCGGTCTGAAGCATGCTACCATGTCTCTAAAACACATGCACCCGCAGGCTCTGGTGAGTCTTACTTTTTGGAGTAAAAAGCATCATCTTCTTTTACTTCGGTAACTACTACTTTGGGTGGCTCATCATTCTCTTCTTCATCTCCACCTTTTATAAAAAAGACAATAATTCAGTAAGATTCCAATCCAGAGTTTAAAAAAGTGACAGAGTTTTGTTATGTAACACCCTAAACATCCACCTGAGCACTCCAAGTAAACTGAGAGACATAACGCAGGGGGATGCCAGAAGGGAGTGCCTGCTGGATTTTAACTATTTTGTGAAAAACAAGAATCCTTTCTAATGGGAACATACCTCTTAATTCTAAATAACTTCCAATATATAGAAAACCTTAGAATGGAAAAATCTCCATGCTTATGACAGAAAAATAATCATCACTCTATATTCAAATTACCCACTGGAAAATTACATCTCAGATGAGTTTTTAACACCTTCACCCCTGAATATTCCTGTGACCATATCCACAACAAGTATCAGTAATGGCCAAAGATAGAATAATACTTTTTTTTTTTTTTTTTACAAGGGGGCAAGTTGTCGGAGAAATCATTCCAAAACCCCAGTGTAAGTAATTTAAGCTTTGTCTGAATTGCCACATGGGTCACTGCTCTGGTATCAAAGGTATCCCCACTAATGGGGTCTCCCAAACATGGGAGACCTAGGCCATTATTTAAACAAGACACTATTTAAACACATGTATTAGGCTGGGTACAGTGGCTCACGCCTGTAATCCCAGCACACTGCAGGGCCAAAGCAGGAAGATCACTTGAGCCCAGGAGTTTGAGACCAGCTCGGTCAACATGGTGAGACCCCCCCCAATCTCTACAAGAAATAAAGTTAACCAGGTGTGGCAGTGCATGCCTGTGGACCCAGCTACATGGCAGACTGAAGTGGGAGGATTGCTTGAGTCCAGAAGGCAGAGACTGCAGTGAGCTGTGACTGCATCACTGCACTCTAGCCTGGGTGACAGAGCAAGACCTTGTCTCAAAAAAATAAAAAAACACATATATAAAAGGATCCTCTTAAAGAGAACGGCAGCTGCATAAAAACTCACTAAAAAGCAATTCTAAGAAAAACAACTCTGGTGCTCAGATGATGGGTCACACGACGACCCATCTCACCACTCCAATCTCCCCGGTCACATGACTATCCATCTCACCACTCCAATCTCCCCGGTCACACAACTAACTACCCATCTCACCACTCCNCCAGTCATGTGACTAGTCATCGCATCACTCCAATCTCCCCGGTCACATGACTACCGATCTCATCACTCCAATCTCCCCGGCCACGTGACTACCCATCTCACCACTCCAATCTCCCCGGTCACATGACTATCCATCTCATCACTCCAGTCTCCCCCGTCATGTGACTAGCCATCACATCACTCCAATCTCCCTGGTCACGTGACTATCCATCTCATCACTCCAATCTCCCCGGTCTCCTGATGCGTACACTGATAACCAAGGGCAAGGAACAGGCGCTCACTGAGGGGCATCCTGCATCCACTGGGACTCGATTCAAATCCAGCGTCACTGTGTCCCAGTGCCTGCCTCAGGAAAGACTCCCCATTTGTTTTAGTTATGGGAAGCAGAGAAGAAATAAAAAGGGGAGACCTTTATTTCACCCTGTGCCCAAAGGGCCCATGCCTGAGGATAGACTTGAAAGTAGGGCAAGGCAAAACAGCAATGGAAGTCTAGCCTCCTGCTAGAAAACCGTAATTCTAAGGATCAGTATGTTCATATGTCTGAAAAGTACACTTTTTCTTTTGTTGAGGCAAGGTCTGTGTTGCCCAGGTTGGAGTGCAGTGATGCATCCATGGTTCACTGCAACCATGAACTTTTGAGCTCGAAATACTCCCCTCAGCCTCTTGAGCAGCTGTGACTACAGGCACCCACCACCTGGCCTGGGTAATTTTTAAAAATTTTTGTAGAAATGGGGTCTTGCTATGTTGCCCAGGCTGGTCTCAAACTCCTGGCCTCAGGTGAGCATTCCACTTCGGCCTCCCAAAGTCCTGGGATTATAGGCGTAGGCCACCTCACCTGGCCTCATTTTTAACTGCTTACAAGTAGGCATCTTCACAGACATCATTTGTTCACAATCACCATGTGAGGAAGTGGCATTATGACATCACCCCACTTTTTAAGCTAACAACAGAGGGAGTGGAGGGCCCAGACTAAGGCCCAGACCTTTTGCCTGGTCTAGGGTACTGATGCTACATACAGGAGACATCACTTAGACACCACTGCTGTCCTCTGGAAAGGAGGTGCCTCCAAACCCACAAGAGGAAAACACTGTTGATTTGTTCTCTATGGCTATGAAAAGTCTACATTTTTAATGTATAGTCAAGTACTGTTTTGCCACATGACTTTATTTACAGTCAAATCTCCTAAGTACAAATCAATTCAGGGGACATTCATGATGAACTTGATGAACTTTTTCCAAAACACAATTCTCAAAAAACGTCTTTAATTCACTTCTTTTTTATATGCTAAGCCACGTGTGTTTGAGACGTTTCAAAGTCAGGTGTTTCCAAATTCATTTTATTTTTAATCCTTATAAACAACCCTACAAAATAGGTCTTACTCTTTTATAAAGAAGGAATTGGAAACTCAGAGAAGCCGATTAGCTCTGCCCAGGATCACACATGGAGAGGACAACAGTGTCTCAATGTGGATCCAGATCCATTCGGAATCAAAGTCTCTGTGTTTCCCAAGACACAAATCTTATGCAAACCTCAACCCAATGCCAAAGCTGGTACTTACCTTTGCATTCACCACTGTCACCTTCCACTTGGCCCTCCAATGGTTTAGTGGGAAATGGTGAAGAGACTGGTTTACTCTGGGTGGTATCTTTGCCAAATAAACTGGAGGTTCCAGGGGAAAATGAAAATCCAGTCAGGGGGACAGAGCTCAATGAGCCCAAAACAGAGCTATCAACTTTCTTGCCGAAATTAAACGAGGCACTTGTCGCTCCTAGTGACGGGTCCGTTTTCTTTTCAGATGCAGCCTCCACCTTCTTGTCAGGTGTATCTTCAGTTTTGTTGCCGTGAAACAAAAACGTTGACTCTTGCTGTAACTTTGTTGAGCCGAAAAGGGAAGGAGACTGTGTTTCAGCCGCCGTTTTGTTAGATTCACTTTCAGAATTCCTGCCACCATTCCCGTGTTGCTGTTCAATGTTTGCTAAATATTTCTCGTAGTCTTTAAAGATAGGTGTCAGATCACAGAGGGGGTTTGTATTCACGTGCTTCACTATCCAATCCCGCACGGAGCAGTTCAAGGCGGCCAACTGCTTGTGATAGGCATTTCCGACACAAGCTTTACTGGAAGCAAGGCCAGAGGAGGAGGGCTGCTGACTGTCCCCGTTAGTTTTGAGATTTGAAACTTTTTTATCAACCAAGGCGGTAGGGCCATTTGCAGCAAGAGAACCTATAGAAAGTTAATAATTAAACCATTTATTTAGACTAATTTGATTAAGTCATCTAGATTTTTATGCCACTCTGCCTTTACACTTCCTGCTTTGACTGTATCTCCCCCTCCACCGAGACAGTCTTGTTCTGTCACCCAGGCTGGAGTGCCGTGGCATGATCTTGGCTCACTGCAACCTCCGCCTCCCGGGTTCAAGCGATTCTCCTGCCACAACCTCCTGAGTAGCTGGGATTACAGGCGCCCACCACCACATCTGGCTAATTTTTGTATTTTAGTAGAGACGGGGTTTCACCATGTTGGCCAGGCTGGTCTTGAACTCCTGACCTTGAGATCCGCCTGCCTTGGCCTCCCAAAGTGCTGGGATTATAGGCGTGAGCCACTGTGCCTGGCCTACTGTATCCTATTTTTGTGACAGCTCAAGAAGTATGTGTTCAAGGAGTAGTATTTAGTAACTGGTTATCAGTAAAACCGATGAATAAAGATCAAGTCAAAGTTTATGTAAGAACACTAACCACCATATGCTTGTTCTACACATTTTAAAAATAATCTTTTCCTTCAAAAGGACACCTATTTGAGATGAGATCAGGCATGTCCAGGGTGGTGTGGCTGTAGACAAAAGGATGCCTATTTCAAACAGCACTGTCAGAATAGCAGGTCAGCATTAACACTTAATACCCAAGGTTCTTGGAATGAATAGTATTATAGTCGCCCCTCTGTACCTGCAGGTTCCACACGTGTGAAATGCAGTCCTCAGCCAGGTGCGGTGGCTCATGCATATAATTCCAACACTTTGGGAGGCTGAGGCGGGCAAATCGCTTGAGCTCAGGAGTTTGAGACCAGCCTGGGCAACATGGCAAAACCCCATCTCTACAAAAAATGCAAAAATTAGCTGGGTGTGGTGGTGTGCACTTATAGTCCCAGCTACTGGGGAGGCTGATGGGGGAGGATCACTTGAGCTCCGGAGGTTGTGGCTGCAGTGAGCCAAGATCACACCAATACACTCCAGCCTGGGTGACACAGCGAGACCCTGTCTCAATGCAGTACTCTGGGGATGAGGACTAGTGGATACAAACACTCACGTTTCCTATCTAAGAGTTATGTTGGTCTGACTATGGGACTTGAACATCCGAGGGGGTGCTGAAACCAGTCCCCAGGATACTAGGGGATGGCCGTAGTTAGAAATCTTTACAGAGGCTGGGCGCAGCGGCTCACAGCTGTAATCCCAGCACTTTAGGAGGCCAAGGCAGGTGGATCACGAGGTCAAGAGATCGAGACCATCCTGGCCAACATGGTGAAACCCCGTCTCTACTAAAATTACAAAAATTAGCTAGGCGTGGTGGCGTGCGCCTATAGTCCCAGCAACTCGGGAGGCCAAGGCAGGAGAATCGCTTAAACCCAGAGACAGAGGCTGCAGTGAGCAGAGGTCGTGCCACTGCACTCCAGCCTGGTGACAGAGCAAGACTCTAACTCAGAAAAAAAAAAAAAAAAAAAATCTTAACAGAGAGCGCTTATTTTAAATCACTACACATTCTGCCAAATTAAAATCAAACAGTACACACTTTCAGAATCATCAGCTAACTACAACCAACCAGTCAGGATCATTTCCAAGCTTTTAACCCATGTTGCTAATTCCAAGAGTTTTTGACTAATTCCCTCAAAACAGGATCAGGCAATCAACACATCCCATACCCAAACCAATCTAGCGTGGGAGGGACCCTAGTCACGGAGAACCTCATCTGAGTTCCCAGTAGCTGCTTTGGTGTGAGGCACACAGAAAGCCCTTGCACACAAAGGGTCTACATAGCATTTTCTTTTCTCTCTTGACTCTACGTCAATTCTGAGGGTCATTCTCCTTTCAAAATTGAACATTCTGAGGCTTAGAGGCCAGGGTCACACAACTGGTAACTGGCAGAGCTGAGAACAAAATCGAGATGTTTTGGATCAAAAGCCTGTGCTCTGCCCACTTACTCTGTAAATAACCAACACCTCCCTAAGTCTCATCTCTTTCATTATTACCCTAGTTTTGCTCACATAGTTCCAAGACACAGGGTAGGTATAAGAAAAACATCTTTGCAAAGCTATTTTCCATAGATTATACTTACACAGGTGGCTGGGGGATGGGAGCCTACTTACCAAAGGCTACCTTGGGCTCTGCCGCTGCCTTCGCACTGGTGAAGGGAGGGGCACTGGCTATGTTGTTTCCATTTGACAGTCCTTCCAAAGGCTTCCCTCCAGCGCCACTACCAAATCCAGGAAACCGTCCTCCTCCAGAAGGTACAACCAAACCTTTAAAACCTTTAAAGGCTCCTCCACTGTCAGACTGAAATATGAAGGAGGAGCACACATTAGGTAAGCATACTTTCTATTACCAAATAAGCAAGTGAGTGACTATAGCATCTTGGCTAAATAGCACCTAGACTCCATATGCAGTCAGCATTATAAGGCAAACTGCTGGCACAAGCAGAAATAAGAAATGAGATGGGAGGATTCCATTCAGAAGAATAGCTTTGCAACCCAAAGCTGCCTTCCTGAAACAGGCAGGAAGGACATTTAAAAAATATATGTGTATTTTTAGGACATAAAAGGTAAGAAAGACTAATGCAATAAACCTGTGTGCCCACTGCCCAGCCTCAGAATTACTGAAGTGTCTCAATAAAACTAAATCCCAGTGAAAGATACTTCATGTACTACTCAGCCAAAGACCATTTACTGCCTAAAGAAATTATAAAAACATCAAGTTAGGTTAACTAAAAATATCCATTTGCCTAATTTCTTAAGAACATCAGTAGCTTGCAATCTACTTTCAGCCTACAAAAACTTAGATGATCAAGTCTCAAATCTCCATGTTCCTGTTAGTTGAGCAGCCCAGGACAACTTCTTACTCTCCTTTTCCTCACTGCTTCCTTAAACTCGATTGTTTTAACAAGGTTTTTCTAGTAGGCCTTTTCCCTTTGTGCTAGCCTGCTCACATCTCTAATCTAAAATGCTCTGGAAATGTTTGGCATTCCTTATGAATTCTAAAGCTCCTCTCTGCCCCTGGAACTTTTGGACAAAGGTTCCTCAGTTTATAGTGTTTTGCTAAATAAACTCACCACAATTTTTAGAAGCCCTTTTTTGTTGTTGTTCAAAGAAGTGATTACATTTTAGGAAGTGATCTGCTTCTTAGACCAAACACCTAAGAAAGTTCACCAATCTTAAGTTTCCACGAGTGAATTATAATCATGATTTCACCAAAAAAAGAAATTAAACTGGAACCCCTTCATTTACTAAATGGGCCAGTTAGCCTAAACTTTATTGCATGTTTTTCCAAAACCAAAGTGTCGATCTCATCTACAGAATTTCAGATGTTTACTGACCACTGATATATTTACGGCAATAAAATTAGGCAAAGAATGTAAAATTCTAACTTGTATGAGTTTTAATGCACGTATCAAATACAGCTTAGATTCTGTTGCTCTAAATTTGATTTTTCGTCATTTAAAATTCCAAATACACCAAACTGATAGCTGTCATTTTAAAACAATGATTCAGGCCGGGCGCGGTGGCTCAAGCCTGTAATCCTAGCACTTTGGGAGGCCGAGATGGGCGGATCACGAGGTCAGGAGATCGAGACCATCGTGGCTAACACGGTGAAACCCCGTCTCTACTAAGAAATACAAAAAATAGCCGGGCGAGGTGGCAGCGCCTGTAGTCCCAGCTACTCGGGAGGCTGAGGCCAGAGAATGGCGTGAACCCGGGAGCCGGAGCTTGCAGTGAGCTGAGATCCGGCCACTGCACTCCAGCCTGGGCGACAGAGCGAGACTCCGTCTCAAAAAAAATAAATAAATAAATAAATAAAACAATGATTCATGGACAAACTCAGAGCCTTCAATTTTGCACAAACTTAACAGTCACTTGGTTTTTCTAGGGATTTTAGAAATTGCTGATAGTAAACTGGCTCTAGAATCATAACAAAAATTCAAGAACCACAAGTTAAACAAAAAAAAAGATATTCAGAAAAATGAGAGTAAAAGTTGATTACGATATTCACCAAGGGGCCGGCGTGTGGCTCACACTTATAATCCCAGCACTCTGGGAGGCTGAGGCAGTCAGGTTACTTGAGCCCAGGAGTTCAAGACCACCCTGGGCAACAGAGTGAGACCCCATCTCTACAAAAATGCAAAAATTAGCTGGGGGTGGTGGTGCGTGCCTGTAGTCCCAGCTACTCAGGAGGCTGAGGCAGGAGAATTGCTTCAGCTCAGGAGGCAGCGGTTGCAGAGTCAAGATTGTGCCACTGCACTCCAGTCTGGGCGACAAAGACCCTGTCTCAAAAAAAAAAGCAGGGGGGAATACCCATGTGGGCTGCATGGGTACTGACACAGCCCCACATCCCTCAATTTCCCTCATTGGTTTTATTTTTCCCCATGGCACTTACAGAGGAAAAATTAATGCTGTGCATTTATTTGTTTCTCTTCCATAGGGCAAGGAGATTTTGGTCTTTTTTACTCACCAATGTATCTCCAGTGCTTAGCAGATCTATTGAATCCACTATTTAGGAAAAGCCACATTTCAGCGTTCTGGTGGGTGACATGACATTTAATTGTCCTAATATACAAGTTCTGATGAAAACTTCAGGCTAAGAGTTACAGCTAAAATTATCTGTGGATTTCTATTATCCACCTACATTGAATTTCCCTTAGTGGCCCAAGGGCTCCTGCCCTCTCCCTGCCTCGTCCCTTCAGCTTAATTGTAGATTATGGTCTGTACTGTTTCTATCTCTTGACCTTCCTTCGGTTCCACAGGGGGACTGCCGCTCCTTCAGAATGGCTTCCCTCGGCTTCTGCAGTGAGCTGTTGTTCCTCCTTCCTCGTCGGGCCCTCCACCTGCATGCCTCTTCTCGCCTACTCCCATGACTTCAATCCCCACATGACGAAAGCTCCCGGAGCTGTGATCCTTGCCCTAATTCCTGTTCTCTACCTAGTGGTCTTCTAGGGCTCTCCACTTGAGTGTCCCAAGGCCTTTCAAATACAACATTTCCAAGACCAACCATTTCCTCCTTAATTAAACTGTCCCTTCCCTCATGTATCTTCTCAGTGAAAGAGCCATCAAACATCACTCAGCTCAACACCTACATCTACCACCTAGTCACCAGTCAAGGCAATTCATAAAATCAGACCAGAAAAAACAAACAAATAAAAACACCTGAAGTTCAAGAGGTTTACTGTACAATAGGCAGGGAGAAATGTATCGTACACTTGAAAACACCACCATGTTGTACACCATAAGCACGTAATTTTTGTCAAATCAGAAATACAATTTTTAAGCAAAATATAAGTAATTAATTACAAAACAGAAGACCTAATCTCTAGCTTGGATCTGAGATATGCTTCCTCTGTACCTACTTCCTTTCTTGGCAGTGCAACCCCTGTTAACCTGAATTCTACATGAAAGAGCTTTTACAACGTCAGGAAATGAAGCTCCTCTCATGCATCTGAAGCGTGCAATGGAGCAGAGAAACAGCACACACTTATGACATTAGCCATGGCATTCTAAAGTTCAAGACTACCCAGAACCACCTGAGAATCAATTTGATGTATGGTTATGTATCTCTGCCTCGAATCACACTATATTAGTATATATAGTAATATATTTTAGGAAAATTGTGAATACTTGGTCTTTGTAATATGAATTGTTTTCCCATTAACACATACCATCATTTATGAGACACTCTGCGTGACTGGCTGTTGTAAACCTCTGACTGTCTCCCCACCACTGCCACCTACCTGGCTCCCTTCCTCACATGTTTTCAAACTTAATAAATTTTATAATCAAAACTTTGGCAATGTAATGAATATTTTTGTAATAACAATTTAATTTCATTGCTTCTCAAAGTGTGAGTGATATACCTTTCCTATCCTTTTTATTTGGAAATAAAAGGGAAATAAGCTTCATGTCCCTTAAGGAGAATGCTTAGGAATGGAAAGACTTCTGCTCCCGGGATGTCTGCGTTATGCTCACTGGTGCGGCACCTCTAACCTGACCCTCTGAGATCCTCCAATGACGGTCTCCTTGGAGCATCACGTTGGTGCTCAAAAAGCTTCAGATCTTGGAGCACTTTGGATATTCAGATTAGAGACACCCAAGAATATAGTCTATTCTTGATGTTTTAAACATCACAAAATGTGGGGTAGGGTAGGTTTATTTCAAAGCTGCCACCCAGGATGTTCAAAGTGGCTTCTCCTGCCTAACACCAGATGTCCAGGCCACCAAGACCACACACTCTTGCGTCTAGAATGTATCTGAAGGGAGAGGATGTACTCGGGCAGAGTTCTTAGATGCAGTGATTGCTTAATAATCACATTATTTCAATTTAAGAGTTACAACTCATCTTTCATCTTTCTTGGCACAGGAATGAATCATGTTAATATACTATACTAGAAAGAAAGTCCACACCTAAAATGCTTCTAGTATAGTGAAAGGGCTCCTCCTACCCAGGCCTCCATCCCAGGGAGCAGACAAGACTCTCAGAAGATCCTTGCATTTTCCTTTCTTCCTCCAATCTGATGCCACTTCACCCACCTCTGTATTGCTTTGCTAGTTTTTCTTCCCCTCTCCATTTTTAATCCATATTGTCACTCAACTTGAATTTGTCTGTATTTATCTTATTTTCTCCACTGGATAAGCTCTCTTTAACGTCCAGACCTTACGTTTCTTATTTTTTTCTATCTCCTCTGATCTACATTAAAGAATAAGCATTTTAAGAAAGGATTTGTTGATATCATTGCTCCCAGCGGAGGGAATGCTGTACAACTCAGAAATCAAATGAGTATTTAATAGCAAGAGCTATAAGGAGGCACTCACTTCGAATCCAACATTTCTGCGCTTTGCTTTCTTTATGGCTCTATTCTTCAAGACTTCCTCACTGGCCACGGAGAATGTTCCCACCTGCAAGACAATACAAATTCAACAGCAGTAAGATAAAGCCAAAAAGATGACAAAATGCTCAACAACAAGAAGCTAGAACTGAGCCACTGTGCCTGGCCTCTCAAAAAATAAATTTTGGCCAGGCACAGTGGCTAGGGCCTGTAATACTAGCACTTTGGGAGGCCACAGGTCAGGAGTTTGAGACCAGTCTGGTCAACATGGCGAAACTTTGTCGCTACTAAAAATGAAAAATTAGCTGGACATGGTGGCGGGCACCTGTAATCCTAGCCACTCGGGAGGCTGAGGCAGGAGAATCACTTGAACCTGGGAGGCAGAGGCTGCAGTGAGCCGAGAGAGCGCCACTGCACTCCAGCCTGGGCAACAGAGCAAGACTCTGTCTCAAAAAAATTAATTAATTTTGTTATTTATAACATACACACGATTTTTAAGATGAGTCCTGCCCAACGTACAAAAGGCCACAGAGGCACCTAGGACCTCGCTGGAAAACCACTGCTCTTCCAGATGCGCTCAAAGTGCACTCATGTCCACACATCTGATGTCCACATCAGAAATCTGCTGAGTATCTTCGGCTTTAGTTTATAACCTTTTTTTTTACCCTGTAGGGTCGGAATAAAATATTTCCCGTGTAAAAATGCTCACCTATAGTTGTTTCAGATCATGTTAAACTTAATGGGATCCTACACTCATAGAGGGGACGTCTGGCTGCACTTGCCCCAAGTTAAATGGACTTAACTAAATGTAATCTTTCCATACATTTCATTAGCATATGTTCAAATGGGAGCTCTTTCATTCCTCAATATTTTAATGGCTAAGCAAATTGTTACATGGTAATCTAGATGTTACTATAGCCCAGAATGTAACTGCTTAAGATCTTAACCAACAACAAAAAGCCAAAAACCCCCATAACCAAAGATTTTAGTTAAAAAGCACCAAGTCAGATTTGACCCTGTCAAAACATTCACATCCTTGTGATTCATAAACATATGAGATGCGATACACTTGCAGAGAAAAAAAGTACTAGTATCAGAAAGATTCCGAAAGAAGGAAAATGACAGTCTAAGAATAAGCCTGGTAGGCCGGGCGCGGTGGCTCAAGCCTGTAATCCCAGCACTTTGGGAGGCCGAGACGGGCGGATCACGAGGTCAGGAGATTGAGACCATCCTGGCTAACATGGTGAAACCCTGTCTCTACTAAAAAAATTCAAAAAAAAACTAGTCGGGCGAGGTGGCGGGCGCCTGTAGTCCCAGCTAGTCGGGAGGCTGAGGCAGGAGAATGGCATAAACCCGGGAGGCGGAGCTTGCAGTGAGCTGAGATCTGGCCACTGCACTCCAGGCTGGGAGACAGAGCCAGACTCCGTCTCAAAAAAAAAAAAAAAAGAATAAGCCTGGAAACACTTGCAAGTTTTTAAATTTTTCTTTTTTTTCCTTAGCACTATGCTGTTAACCTGAAAGGCTAACTTGGTTACAGATTTCCTTAGTCATCTGGCCTGGGGGTAACACACTGCTCATAAGGTATTATTGTAGAGTCCAGTCCTGCAGTGCTTTGTGGGTATTCTCCCTGAAGGGGGAAAAAAGAGATTTTAAGAAATAAAGACACAAAACAAAGAGATAAACAGCTGGGCCTAGAGGACCCTTACCACCAAGACACTAGACTGGTAGTAGCCCTGAAAGGCTGGGCGTGCTGATATTTACTGCATACAAGACAAGGGAGCAGCGTAACAAGGATGAGTCGTCCAGATTGATAAGGTCAAGCAAGTCACGTGATCATGTGACAGGGGGCCATTCCCTTTTAGGTAAAAGGGAGCCGAAGCAGAGAGGGAAGGCAGCATACGTCAGCGTTTTCTTCTATGCACTTGTAAGAAGGATCAAAGACTTTAAGACTTTCACTAGTTCTTCTACTGCTATCTACTAAGAACTTCAAAGAGGAATCAGGAGTACGGGAGGAACATGAAAGTGGACAAGGAGCGTGACCACTGAAGCACAGCACCACAGGCCTCCGGATGACTGTGGGCAGGCCTGGATAATATCCAGCCTCCCACAAGAAGCTGGTGGAGCAGAGCGTTCCCTGACTCCTCCAAGGAAAGGAGACTCCCTTTCCCGGTCTGCTAAGTAAAGGGTGCCTTCCCAGACACTGGCGTTACCACCTGACCAAGGAGCCCTCAAGCGGTCCTTATGTGGGCGTGACAGAGGGCTCACCTCTTGCTTTCTAGGTCATTTCTCACCATGTCCCTTCAGCACCTGACCCTATACCTGCCGGTTATTGCTTGGTCATATCAGTAGTACAACAAAGAGTAATATTAAAAGCTAATGATTAGTAATGTTTATACTAATGATTGATAATGTCCACGATCATCTCTGTATCTCATTTGTATTATAATTATTCTAACTATTTTCTTTGTTACACTGAAACAGTTTGTGCCTTCAGTCTCTTGCCTCTGCACCTGGGTAATCCTTCACCCACATCCTGTAAGTACAGCTGTGTTTTACTCTGTTTTTTAGACAGAGTCTCACCCTGCTGCCCAGGCTGGAGTGCAGTGGTGCAATCATAGGTCACAGCAACCTTCAACTGCTGGACTCAAGCAACCCTCGAACCTCAGCTTTCCAAACTGCTCTGACTGTACACTCAGGCCACCATGTTCAGCTAATTAAAAAAAATTTTTTTTGGGTCGGGCGTGGTGGCTCGCGCCTGTCATCCCAGCACTTTGGGAGGCCGAGGCAGGCGGATCACTTGAGGTCTGGAGTTTGAGACCAGTCTGGCCAACATGGTGAAACCTTGTCTCTACTAAAAATATAAAAATTAGCTGAGTGTGGGGGCACACATCCATAATCCCAGCTACTTGGGACACTGAGGCAGGAGAATCACTTGAACCTGGGAGATAAAAATTGCAGTGAGCCGAGGTCATGCTACGGTGCTCCAGTCTGGGTGACAGAGTGAGACTGTCTCAAAAAAAAAAAAAAAAAAAAAAAAAAAAGAAAGAAAAGAAAAAAGAAAAAAAAAATTTTTTATAGAGACTGGGGTCTCTCTCTGTTGCCCAGTCCTATTGTTTATGAGGGAAAAATGATCCGATTTCCTCAGGGGAGACCATTTTTATTTTGCTGGAAAAGGAACTAGGCCAATCTAAATTCTATTCCTATAAATGCAATTGTTAGGGGTCTCAGATCTACCATTAAGAAGAGGAAATAAAGCAGGCCTCCAAGAAGCATTAGGGAAAGGGAGTACCACAGACCGAGATGGTGATGGCATACCACTTTCACATCTGAGCAGTGTGCTAAGTTCATGACTAGATAACCTACCTCAGCCTTCAATCATGACTAAAATGGCTTACTGCAAACCATGGGTTTAGAATGCTTCAAGTATACGAAACTCAGGAGGAAACTGCTTCTACTAAGGAGAATATTTAAGGAGCGGGCACTAGTGGAAAAGCACATCTAAATGTAATTAATACATTTCTACACTAACTAGAGGTCACAGAAATGTAATTAATAGCTACACTAAGTACAGGTCATGTGATTTCTTGTCATCTGCCATTCATGATGTTCTTAGAAAGGTCTTTTAGTTCTGTCACAAGTCTTCATGAGGAACCCCAAAATGAATTTAAAAGGTAGAAGAAACAGGAAATCATTCTTAGAGAAGCTACTTTTTACCTCTTCAGCTTCATCTTCTTGATCCCAATTCCTATCTGTCAGTTCCTTCTCAGCATTTCTTTTGGCCATGTTTTCGAACCTGTTATAGAAAACAGAAGTAAGGAGTTCATTTCTTTAAAAGAATAAATTCTTACAAAGAATTTAAAAAATTCACTCTAGCATGAAATGAGATAAAAACATCTCTGATGCCACTGGAAACTGCTTTAATGAGAACTTCACAATGGTGCTGTTAGACTCCAGTGTTACAAATCAATAAAGGTTTTTTCCAGGAGGCAAAAGAAGATTCCTAGGGAACACCAGCACTCCTTTTTTTTTTTTTTTTTTTTTGAGACAGAGTCTCGCTCTGCCGCCCAGGCTGGAGTGCAGTGGCGTGATCTTGGCTCACTGCAAGCTCTGCCTCCCGGGTTCATGCCATTCTCCTGCCTCAGCCTCCCAAGTAGCTGGGACTACAGGCGCCCGCCACCTCGCCCGGCTAGTTTTTTTGTATTTTTTAGTAGAGACGGGGTTTCACCGTGTCACCCAGGATGGTCTCGATCTCCTGACCTCGTGATCCGCCCGTCTCGGCCTCCCAAAGTGCTGGGATTACAGGCTTGAGCCACCGCGCCTGGCCTGCACCAGCACTCCTGAACAACACTAAACCAACTCCATTTGGAAAAATTAAAATGAAATATCAATTTTTAAAAATCTGGAATCTGAAGTACGTATATATGATCAAAAAGTCCTTAACTAACTTATTCTATGCATATAAAGTTTTGCCATAAGGAAAACAATTTTAATATTTAAAATTCTCTTAAAGATGATGCATTAAAGAAGTATCTCTTTCAGTAAGAATACAAGGAGGCCGGACGCGGTGGCTCAAGCCTGTAATCCCAGCACTTTGGGAGGCCGAGACGGGCGGATCAGGAGGTCAGGAGATCGAGACCATCCTGGTGAACACCGTGAAACCCCGTCTCTACTAAAAAATACAAAAAACTAGCCGGGCGAGGTGGCTGGCGCCTGTAGTCCCAGCTACTCGGGAGGCTGAGGCAGGAGAATGGCGTAAACCCGGGAGGCGGAGCTTGCAGTGAGCTGAGATCCGGCCACTGCACTCCAGCCCGGGCGACAGAGCGAGGCTCCGTCTCAAAAAAAAAAAAAAAAAGAATACAAGTAATGGGTTGGAAATGCCTTTACAACAAGAATATTGTTCTTTAGGCTACAGCCGACAGAGATACATGGTTCCAAGACTGAACATTTCGTTGCCTCAAATTGTACATTGCCAAGACAATTAGAAGTTCAAAATGATTAACATGGATGTGTTAGTATTCTGAGAACTTATAACCTTTCAAAAATAAATCATTGGCTTAACTCTTGAATACCATGGCATTAGTGGAAGGGGCAGGACTGGGGGAACAGCATGAACTCTGCAGTGGATTCCGGTGCCTATCCAAAAAGGGTGCTCCTGTCCATCCCTTAAAATTTGCAATTTGTTTTCTGATCCTAATATCATAACAACAACAAAACAAAAAAGTCCACAATCCAGAGCTCCACTCTGAGTGTTATGCTGGCTTCTTCACTAACTCTCCCGCTGGACAAACAAACCGTTCCATTTCCTCTACTACCCACCTCGCCCAGGAGCTTACTGATTAGTTTTGGGGACCTGCCAGGTCTCGTTAAACCTACCTGAACTCCTTCCTGATATTCTCCCCACTCTTGTTTGCCCTCAACACCACAACACACCAGAGTAAGCTTCCTAGAACTTTGTAGTCACTGGGATATAAGGTGATACATCACTCTTTAGTATCTAAAAGTAAAATGCAAATGCTGGCATTCCAAAGGCCTCTACAATTTGATGGCCAGTTGAGTAATTACACAGGGGCTGTCAGCTTGTAATACATTTTAGTGATTTTTACATTTTATAAGTATGTGCTATTTTTCTGATTACAAATGATATTAAAGTCGAAGATTCTAAAATATAAAGTATGAGAATACACTTTCCATTCGCTGGGAACCCTCTCTTTTTAATGCCCGGCCAAAAATACTTGGTTTTGTCATTAATCTTTGTCATACAAACAAAAACAAATACAGGAATACACATAATTCTTTACTGTTCAGAAACCAGGTCTCTATACGGATTCTTTTTTTTTTTTTGAAACGGAGTCTCGCTCTGCCGCCCAGGCTGGAGTGCAGTGGCCGGATCTCAGCTCACTGCAAGCTCCGCCTCCCGGGTTTATGCCGTTCTCCTGCCTCAGCCTCTCGAGTAGCTGGGACTACAGGCACCCGCCACCTCGCCACCTCGCCACCTCGCCCGGCTAGTTTTTTGTATTTTTTTAGTAGATACAGGGTTTCACCGTGTTAGCCAGGATGGTCTCAATCTCCTGACCTCATGATCCGCCCGTCTCGGCTTCCCAAAGTGCTGGGATTACAGGCTTGAGCCACCGCGCCCAGCCCTCTATACAGATTCTTTTGGCAATTTTTCTACTCATTAACTAACATCTCCGCCAGAGGGTCGGAGAAGTAAGAAGTTGCCAATGGTCACATATGCTATTTAAGATTAACTGTAGGGCCGGCGCAGTGCCTCACACCTGTAATCCCAGCACTTTGAGAGGCCAAGGCGGACAGATCACTTGAGGTCAGGAGTTTGAGATCAGCCTGGCCAACATGGTGAAACCCCACCTCTACTAAAAATACAAAAATTAGCTGGATGTGGTGGTGGCGCCTATAATCCCAGCTACTTGGGAGGCTGATGCAGGAGAATCTCTTCAACCCGGGAGGCGGAGGTTGCAGTGAGCTGAGATCGCACGAACGCACTCCAGCCTGTGTGACAGAGCAAGACTCCATCTCAAAACAAAACAAAACAAAACAAAGAAAAAAGAAAATTAACTGTGGAGAAAAAAGGGATGGAGCTGAATGCACAAAAACTGTAACAGTAAAATTTTACCTTCTAACTCATACCCACAATGAAGAGACAGGTGGCACAGCAAAATAGTCTAAATAAATGTAGGGGCTTCCACGTCCTAACACACTCACCAAATCAGTATATAACCAAAAGGCAGGGATCTTTGTTTTGTTTACAGATATACTCCAAATGTCCCAACAGCGCCCAGCTCAAACAGCAGGTGTCCTGTCTATCATTAGATCAATGAGCTGGGGTATTGCATAAAGTATTCCAAAAAATACTGAAAGATCTGGCATCCCAGTTTTGCCATTTTCTAGCTGTGAGAACTTGGGCAAGTTATATTTAATTTTTGTACCTCAGTTTCTTCATCTGTGGAACAGGAAGTATTAAGAAAGTTAAGATAAACAAAGATTGGCTTAGAACACTGCCTGGAGCAGAGGACGGGCTTAATAAATTATTAAACAAACAAGTGTTATTAGAAGCAAAGGCTATAAACTACCATTTTTCCTCCAAAACGTAAAAGTTGTAGCATGGAAGAATAACTTGGATTACAAACCAGACTTTTAAAAACATTTTACCTAATCCCCATTTTATTTCAAAGCATGACACTTCAGACAATACATTTTACTTCTATGCTAGAAGTGGGGGGCGGGGGGGAACCCTCTGTAAAATATTCTGAACAAGGCCTGGCACCTGGCCTTATGTCTAGCTACTATTATGAAGAACTTAAGGGAGGCGGAAGAATCACTTGAAGCCAGGAGACGGAAACCAACTTGGTCGCTACAAAAATACAGATGGACATAGATTAGATGAATAAATAGAAATAAAAAATTAGCCGGGCGTAGTGGCGCACACCTGTGGTCCCAGCTATCTGGAAGGCTGAGGCAGGAGAATCACTTGAGCCCAGGAGCTTGAGGCTACAGTGAGCTACTACTACACTTCGGCCTGGTGACAAAGCAAGACCCAGTCTCAACCAAACAATCAATAAAAGGGAATTTAAAAAGCGTCTGCGCTTGTGGGTAAAAAACCACCAAATTCGACATGATTTCTAGGTATGAAGCAACGTGGTAGGAGACTGAAAGTCTAGGCAAACTGGAAAAAACATTATTTGTGCCTGATATAGTTATGTGGTCTCTGGCATCTGGTGTAGCTCTGCCCTTGGAGCTCAACTTGTCAACATCAGCTTAAAACGAAAACACAGATTTCGTTATACTTAATAGTGAGGTGCCTTGTTGAAGGGAGAGAACAAGCGGGCCAACTAAGGAGACAGAAATACCGAATCTCCAAACTGTTTCTTAATGGAACCGAGCAAATGGGTGATCAATGACCCGGGAACGCAGTAAGAAAGTGAAGCTAGGCCAGAGAGGTAATGGGCCCAGGAGAAAAGCGACGAGGGGTGGCCAGGGGGAGAGGAGAATCGAGAGGAATCGCTAGGAAGGAAACGGAGACCACCACGCCAGGACAGCCGTGCCAGCCCAGCCCCCTACCTCCGCCGGGGCCGCAGGGGCGAGCCTCACTCGAGTCGGACGCCGCAGCCTGGCGAGGCCCAGGGCCCGCTTCACAAACAGCCCACGCGGCGTCGCCGCTGTCATCCCACCCCACCCTCCACCCGTCGCTGCCCACCCGCGCGCCCCGCCCGGCACGCGCGCCCGACCCAGGCTCCCTCCCTAGGGTCCCGGCCCCTAGCCCTGTACCCCACTCCCCAGTGTCCCGTCCTCCAGCCCCTCCCCAGGGTCTGGTCCCCCGGCCCCGCACCCCTCCCCAGGGGCCCGTCCCCCGGCCCCGCACCCCTCCCCAAGGGGCCGTCCCCGGGCCCTGAGCCCTCACCCCTCTCCCCAGGGTCCAGTCCCCAGCCCTGCACTAGCACTCCCCTCCCAGGCCCGAGCCCGCTCCCGCCCTCCCGGCCCTGGGCTCTCAGCACCAGGCTCCCGCCCTCAGCGCCTTCCCCTCCTGCGCCAGCCGCCGCCCCTCACCTCCTCGGCGGCTGCCGCAGCACTCGCTAGGTCTTGGGTGCGGCGAAACCCGGGGCGCGGCGGCGCTGGGGTCTGGAGCGTGCTGGTGGTCGTCTGGCTGAGCGCGCTCGGCCGCTTCCGGTGCTGCCCTGCGGGCCTCAGAGGACTTGGTGCTTGGCAAGCCCAGAGACTCAAACACCATCCCGGGGGGGAGGGCTCCTCACGCTGTGTTCGGCAGGGAGGCGAGAGAGCCGGTTCAGCCCGAGACCGCCGTAGTAACCGCGCCGAACACGCTCCGGGCGGCCATTTTGTAACTCGAATCTACCCCCAAAACCAATTCGAAAAAAAGGGAGGAAAGAAACGCCCGCGTTCAGCTACTGCGCAAGCGCGCCGGGACCTCCGGTAGCAGCGCCTCCTTCCGCCGGCCGGGCCCCTCACGCGGCGCATGCGCCCAGCTCCCTAGAAACCGGCGCCGGGCTGAGCGTGCCTGTCTCGCGCAAGCGCGCACGCGCCGACCTTAATCGCGGAGCCGGAGCCGGCGCCGGCAGCGGCGGCTTGGGGTGTTCGGCTCACGTGGGGCTGGCTGCGCGTCTTCCAGGCTGTTCTCGCGCTAGTCGCTGCTAAGGGGCCGGCCATGCGCGAGGAGCTGCGGCGAGGAAGGTCGGTCAGTGGACATGGCCGAGGCTCGCGGTGTCCGTGTGTGGGAGCTGCAGGGCTGAGGAGAGGCCGCCCGCGACCCTCGGGAATCCTGTGAGGTGCCAGTGGGATCGCCTCACGTCAGGAGGCCCCGCCCCGGGGCTGGCCGTACCTGGCCGGGGTGGCCCGGAGCGGCTGGGTCTCGGCGCCAGGAGGGGACGTGTGGACCGCCTGTTAAAGGACCCCTCGTTCGCTGACATTTGATTTTGCGTCGCGTGGCTTCTCTTCTGTTTTTTTTTTCAGCCCCTGAGATCCCTTAGTGCGTCCTGGGCACTGAGCTTTGTCACCCAGGCTGGATTGAAGTGGCGCGATCTTGGCTCACTGCAACCTCCGTCCCCTGGGTTCAAGCGATTCTCCTGCCTCAGCCTCCCGAGTAGTTGGGATTTCAGGTGCCACCACCGCGGCCCGAACCCGTGTGGAATGTTTCACTTTGACCAGTGTCTGCGAAATGGCGGGGGGCTTAGAAAATGGTGCAGTTTGGACTAACAGATACGGCGACATCAAAATGTTTCCTGGGTCTGTTAAGTCCTGGGTTTGTTAACATTATTAATCTGTTCCTGTAACCCTAAACATCTTGTGATTACTAAGAATGCAGCCAACAGGTCTCTGCCTTATTTTACCCAGCGCCTATTCAGGATGGAATTGCTCCGGTTCCAATGTCTCGCACAGACTTGCTGCTTGAGCTCTAGGTTGTGACCGTGTCAGGGATAGAGGCAGCTTAGGTGGAGGTAGACTTTCTTGTATTGGACATTGAATTGTGGCTTATTAAAAGCAGAACTTTTATTCTTGCAGTAGTACAGTATTGTAAGGGTAAGCAAAATAATGAACACATTTAATTCTTAATTACACATTGTAGCATGAAATAAATGATGCCTTTCTAATACAAATAAAAAAGATTTATGTCTATAATAGCACTGTAGCTGACTTGCACCTATCTGGATGGATTTCACTGCTGACTAAAATGACAGCTTTACACTGGCTATAACTCAGGAGAATGGAGGCACTTTGCACGCAGACATCTACCTCCATTGAATTTGGTTACTTCCGTTTAATGAAGCTCAAGTCTCATGTTATGAAATACTGCTCCAAAGGTGTTAGCCACTTTCTTCCTATACTCTGCCTTTCAAAAATCCCTTTCAATTTGCTTAACCCCTGAGAGCCGAAGGACTTTGATGGTTGTTAGGTTGGGTCATTGTCATCGTGTTCAGTAAATAAATATCCAGACATGTCAGTTTACCTACTTGACCTAATTCCAAACGAGTCCATGGTGATGTGATCCTGCCTTTCTTTCTGCTGTTAGAGGTCTATGCCAGGAGCCAGCTTTGTCTCCGTTTTGCCACAGTGATCAAGTCATAAATGTCTCAGATCATTCAAGTCCAGTTTAACCTAGTAAAGAAAATTGCAAGATAATATTGCTGTATTCTAGCTGTGTTCTGGCCTGCATTTTAGGTAGGCTTAAACCTTGACCTGGAGTCATTCCTGTTACGATTTACCAGAAAACACCCAACAGGAAGCTTACAGAACTACACTTTGCTCCTACTGATAAGGAATGAAAACAGGAAATGTTCTGTTTTCTGCCTGGCAGTGGGGCTTTGGAGTTAATCTCCTGGCCATATCACTTACCAGCTTGACAGCCTTGGACAAACTGAACTCTGAGCTCAGTTTCTTCATCTGTAAAGTGAGGGTATATTATGTACTTTCATTTGGTTGTAAAGATTAAATGTGAACACTTAGGTAAAGCACACAGTATGGGCTGAGTAAATGGACTGTTAAATAAGATAGTATCAGTTGTTTTTAAGTTCCTTGGAGCTTTCCTAAACACCTCAAAAGATTTTCATTTTTTCCTAAAGCTAATATTTTTCTAATTCTTGTTTTAAAATATTTTACAGTAAAATTTTTGGCCAGGCGTAGTGGCTCACACCTGTAATCCCAACACTTTGGGAGACCAAGGCAGGAGGATTGCTTGAGCCCAGGAGTTGGGAGACCAGCCTGAGCAACATAATGAGACCTCGTCTCGTCAAAAAACTATGGAAAATTTTTGAAAAACAGGCCAGGCACGGTGGCTTACACCTGTAATCCCAGCACTTTGGGAGGCCAACATGGTCAGATCGCTTGACCCCAGGAGTTTGAGACCAGCCTTGGCAACGTGGCAAAACCCCATCTCTACAAAAACTATAAAAATTAGCTGGGCATGGTGGCATGTGGTAGTTCCAGCTACTTGGGAGGGCTGACGTGGGAGAATTGCTTAACCCAGAGAGGTCGAGGCTGTAGTGAGCTGTGATTGCACCACTGCACTCCAGCCTGGGTGACAGAGCAAGACCTTGTCTCAACATAAATAAAATATTTGTGAAATGGTAATTCAGTTCCATTTTTTTTTCTTTGCTGATCAGAAATATAACTTTCACCCCCACTGAGGCTTAAAGGAACAAAAATACAAAAGTGTAGCTGACATTCAGAGGTTTCGGCTTCCAGACCGTCACTAATATTGAACTGAGTTCCTGTAATTCTGGCTAAAAGCAAAGAGCTGTGTTTTAGCCAGAGCAGTTTTATTATGAGTTAGATTTATGATTTCCAGTAGGCTTTTGGGAATGTTGCCCAGAGGTCAGGGACTCCCTGTGCCCATTCATAGATTCTAGACTGAATCTCTTTCAGTATGAACACATTTGGCTCTGCAACAAAGACTTCTTAAACTGGGAGTCAACTGGATTGCCTTGAGGCTTTGGGCAGAGCACATGACTTATTTTGTCCTAGAAATTCCAATCTACTGGACACTCAGAAACTTTCACAACTTGTATTTTTCATATTTTTTCATATTTTAGGCTTTAGTGCAGAAAGATTAAAACTAATGGCTAAGTTTTCTAATGCTGTTATTTATTTTTTCTTGAGGCTTTATGGACACTAAAAAAGTAACAATATATAGTATGTAAAAAAAAGATACTGTGAATTGTAAAAGCATATGTTTTTTTCTGAGAACAAAATTAGCCAACTAAATAATAAAACCATCAAGAGACATCACCAGCTAATGACGATAGAGGCAAAAATTGCTCTGCATTCCGAGGAGGGAGGAATCAGTGCAAGCAGAAGTGATTAATCATTCACATGTTGGAGCTGAATGACCTCCTAGGATGGTTTTATGGAGGTGGAGAGGTGGGGGAGGGTGCTGATGAAATCACTGGGAAAGCTCCTTTTTCTTACTATTTTTCTTCAGTCCCTTTATAGCCACAACTGCTTAAAGAAACTAGATGGCCCCAGGATGGTGCCAGAGCTTCTTGACCCCTTATCAGATACCAGAGAAGATAAGACTGCAGAGTGGAACAGGATAGGCAACCCCTAGTTGGCTTCAGATCATTATCATTATCCCCTCCCCTAAAAGAAAGTCTCCACCATTTTGTGTACATGTGATGCATGAAGATGTATGTTTATGAATCGTGCGTGCACATTTAGAGTCTCACTTTGCACATGCTAACATTCCTCTCCTGTCCCACACCTAGTCCTAAAAACTCCATGCCTTCTAGTGTTTGGGGAGAAGGGGCATTTAGAGTGAGAGCTCCTTCCCTGGCCAGCGACTAAAACCTGGTTACTGTTTACGTTTGGATGTCCTCTGTTTAAATCGATACAAAGTGGGGAAAGAGCTGAGTTTACCAGTGACGACTGGAAGACCCTCTCTTTGAGACTTGTATCAAACCAGGCCTCAGTCTGCCTGGACTTGCTCTGTCATTGCTTTCACTATGTTGACCTGCTTGCTGTTTTACCCTTTGTGTCTGGCCCTCCGTTATACTTAGCCTTCTTTCCTCCTGTCCATCCCTACCCTCTTTCACATACTTTTTCTCCAGTTTTGTGACTTCAGCAGACCTTTTTGGCTGGCCCCCAGCACATCCTATGGCCTGGCAGCAGGTGGTTTCTGCCTGGAGGGCTGAGCCATCGAAAGATTTCAAGATGTATATTTTGTAAGGCAAAGCCTGTATTCATAGACTGTGAAGGACCTGGTTGGGGAAACGAGAAAAAATGGATGGGAAAAAAGTAGTAAGCAATTTTACTGTGTGAGATATTAGTGGGCCAGATAACGCGAAGCAGTGCTTGATTAAATGCCAAATGAAGTTCCAGTGGTAGCTGAGAGAAGCGAGGGGAGAGATCATTTCAGACTGGGGCCTGTGTTAGTCTGCTTGTGCTGTTGTAGCCATGTAGCACAGACTGAGTGGTTTAAACTAAAGATTGATTTCCTTACCGTCCTGGAGTCTGGATATCCAAGATCAAAGTGTCAGCAGGGTTGGTTTCTTCTGAGGACTCTCCTCAGCTTGTAGATGGTCACTTTCTCCCTGTGTCTTCATGGTCTTCCCTCTCTATTTTGTCTGTGTCTCTAATCCCTTATACAAACACCAGTCAGGCTGGGCACGGTGGCTCACGCCTGTAATCCCAGCACTTTGGGAGGCTGAGACAGGAGGATCACTTGAGGTCAGGAGTTTGAGACCAGCCAGACCAATATGGTGAAACCCCATCTCTACTAAAAATACAAAAATTAGCCAGGAGTGGTAGCTCGCGCCTGTGGTCCCAGCTACTTGGGAGGCTAAGGCAGGAGAATGGCTTGAACCTGGGGAGGGTGAGGTTGCAGTGAGCTGAGATCACACCTCTGCACTGCAGCCTGGGCAACAAGCAAGACTCCATCTCAAAAACAAATAAGGCTGGGTGCAGTGGCTCACGCCTGTAATCCCAACACTGGAAGGCTGAGGTGGGCAGATCACTTGAGGTTAGGAGTTCGAGGCCAGCCTGGCCAACACAGTGAAACTCCATCTCTACTAAAAATACAAAAATTAGCTGGGCATGGTGGTGCACGTCCGTAGTCCCAGCTACGTGGAAGGCTGAGGCAGGAGAATCGCTTGAACCCAGGAGGCAGAGGTTGCAGTGAGCAGAGATTGCGCCATTGCATTCCAGTCTGGGCGACAAGAGCGAAACTCCGTCTCAAAGACAAACAAAAAAACACCAATCTCTGGATTTCTAACTGCCTCATTTTAATTTAGTTACTTCCGAGGCCCTTTCTCCAAATATAGTCACATTTTGAGGTACTGGGGGTTAGGGCTTCAACATAAGAATTCGAGGGAAACAAAACTGAGCCCACAGCAGGGTAATAGGAAAGGCTTTACCAAGTTAAAGCTGGGATTGGAAATACCCCATTTCTGTGGTTAAAAAATGTACCTTTGACATTTCTGAAATCGGTATATTTCTGACATTCAGGGTACAGTTTAAAAAGGCATACTGCCCTGGTTTTACCATTAATGGCTGAAAGGATGGACAGTACAGACTTTCACTGGGAAAGAGGTCTCAGTGTTAGATGCATCAGCTTCTTGGGGCAGGGGCAAGAGTTTTCTCTAAGTTGTCTATCCGAATTGAATCTGCCTTGCCTGAGCCGCTCCTTTCACACTTTCTTCCCTCTCCCCAGCCATCAGTGACTTTCAGTCTTCATCCCCAAGTCCTCTTTCTTCCTCTGCCTCAGAACCTAGTTAACTGCTTCTATTCAGGGAAATCAGAGAGCAAGAGTCTGGGACTGGGATTCCTTTTCAGAGAATGCAGGAGTAGAAGGCAAACACATCTGACCTCTTGCTTATGTCACAGAAGAGTACAGGATGCTATGGACTGAATTGTGTCCCCCATGAATTCATATGTTGAAGCCCTAACTCCCAGTGTGATTGAATTAGGAGTAAGAAAGTAATTAGGTTACATGATGTCATACAGCATGTGAAAACACAGCCAGAAGCTGGCCATCTGCATACCACCAGGAAGTGACTTGCCAGCCTCCAGGACTGTGAGGAGATAAACTGTTGCTTAAGTCATCGGTCTATGGTATTTTGTTAAAGCAGTCCAAGCTAACTAATACACAAGGGTATGAGTCCCTCTGAAAATTGTCAGTGTTCCTTCAGTTCTCTCTGGGTCAACTTCAGTACGAGTTCATCCCTGCACTAACAATAGGTCTTAGGCCAGTCAAACTGTACCCCTGACACCGAGGATGGTTCCACTCATTTGCCATCCCCTAATTCAGGAGGTGGATGGATAGATATATGAACAAAATTGGGATCCTTTTGAGAAGGAAGAGGAAGGGAATCAGTGCTGGGCACACATTTAGCAGTGTCCAGATGCCCATATGTGATATGACCATCATATGATCTTAGGTGGCATTAACTGTATACTATTTAGAAGGAGGGAAATGGCCTCTTTCTACTCCCAGCAGTTGAGACCAAACGTAGTAAGCACAAGGAGAGGCAGCGAAGAGGGTAGAGGCTAAGCATGCAGGGCCCTGGAGATTGGCTGCTTGCATTTTAATACTGTCTTTCACATCCTAGCATTGTGACTTTGAGCAGGATACCTCTGTGTCTCCTTGTCTCCAAAATGGAGAATAATAATAGTAACCTATCTAACGAGATTACTGAAGATTCAAGTAATACAACTGAAATGCTTTAAACACAGCCTGGCACATAAGTACTGAATAAAAATTGGTGTTTATAATTAGTCTGCTCTGGGAAACATTCTTTAAAGAAGCATATAGACTAAGTGCCACAGATTTAGAAAATGTGACTGAAAAGGGAAGGGGACAAGCCATGTCATCGAAGTGAAGGCTGAAGGAGCCAGGGATGTTAAGACCAGAAATGAGAAAACAGGATATAAAGCATTTGACACATCTGGAAAAGTCTCATATTGTTTGTTGTCTGTTATATGTGTTTTGTATGACTCAGAAGTAGATAAGACTAACAGTCCTAGAAGGAATGTGGAAGACAATGAGATGGAGTGGAGAGTGTGGTTTCATAGTCATAAAGACCCAGATCTGAATTCCAGTTCTGTCACTGATGAGTTCTGTGCCCCTGGAGAATTTACTGACATTCATGGAACCTCAGTTTATTTGTCTGTCTGTAAAATGGAAATACTGACTTCTACTGCTGTTTGGTTGAGAGGTGATGGGCATGGTGCATAGCAAAGCAGAAAGGTACTAACAGATGAGTTTACTGTCTGTGATCCGGTCCTCAATTTTGCAGGTCTAAACTTTTGTAATTACCCAAAGATGAGGTTGGCGGCAGACCGACACTAATACCTCTTCAGGGTTGTAGTGGGTTGAATAGTTAGTGGCCCTCAAAAGATATGTCAGCATCCTAACCCACTCAACTGGTGAATGTAACCTTATTTGGGAAGAGGGTCTTTATAGATGTAATTAAGGACCTTGAGATGAGATGATCCTGGATTTTCCAGGTGGACACTAAATGCAGGGACAGGTGTTCTTAAGGGAGGAGGGGCAGGCGGCCATGGGAAGACAGCAAGAGAATGGAGGTATGCAGCCATAAGCCAAGGAACACGTGGAGCCACCAGACACTGGAAGAAGCGAGAAAAGATTCTCCCCTAGAGCCTTTGGAGGGAGTGAGGCCCTGCTGGAGTTTCAACTTTTAGCCTCCAGAGCTGTGAGAGAATAAATTTCTCTTGTTTGAAGCCACCAAGTTTGTGGTAATTGTTAGAGCAGCCTCAGTAGCCACTAGATAAAGTCTAGTTGATTAGGGAAATCTATCTGGCTTAACTAATGGTAAAAACAAATTTAAGAAAATAATTCCTTTGGGAGGCCAAGGCAGGAGGATTGCTTGAGGCCAGATGTTTGGACCAGTTTAGGCAACTAAGCAAAACCCCATCTCTACAAAATTTTTAAAAATTAGCTGGATATGGTAGCACATGCCTGTAGTCCTAGCTACTAGGAAGGCTAAGGCCAGAAGATTGCCTGAGTCCAGGAGTTGGAGGCTGCTGTGAGCTATGATAGCACCATTGACTCCAGCTTGGGCAATGCAGCAAGACTGTGTTGCTCAAAAAAAGAATAGTAAGTAATCAGTTGAAGGTGTTGTTAATAAAAACCAGATAAGCTGGGCTTGGAAAAGAATATTTTGCCATATGATTCCATCCCTGTCCAGGTGAAGGAGATGGGGAACCTAGAGACGAAACATTTTGGTTACTATTGAAGTGTTCTGTTCAGTGGGTCATGGACGTTTCATCATTAGGCTACTTCCTGGTCTGAGTGAAATCTCTTCAAGACTGTTTCTTTCTTTGCTGCAGTTCACCATTTATCAAAAAGTAGCCAATGGAATGCCAGTGCTGAGAAATGCTCTGAAGTGGGTTAAATAGGCTCAGGATGTCGTTTCTCCCCCGTCTTGGAGCTTCATAAGCACATCATCATAGGAGCCAAGAAGTTAAGACCTAAAGCTGTTTAAGCTATTTAATATTTTCACAAATTTATTTGAACCCAGGACCTTTATATAGCAAAATAATACCACATTAGAAACATTAATAACTGTATCCTGATACGGGGAAAGAGAATGCCCTGGTTAAGAAATTCAAGACAATAAAGGCTGCGTGCGGTGGCTCACACCTGTAATCCCAGCAGTTTGGGAGGCTGAGGTGGGCAGATCGCCTGAGGTCAGAAGTTCGAGACCAGCCTGGCCAACATGGCAAAACCCCATTTCTACTGAAAATACAAAAATTAGCCGGGCATGGTGGCAGGCGCCTGTAATCCCAGCTACTTGGGAGGCTGAAGCAGGAGAATCACTTGAACCCAGGAGGCAGAGGGTGCAGTGAGCTGAGATTGCTCCAGTGCATTTCAGCCTGGGCAACAGAGCAAGACTTCGTCTCCAAAAAAAAAAAAAAAAGTCAAATTAATAAAATTCAAAATGATAAAATAATAATTTTTTTTTATACTTTACCCTATGGTAGTTTCCTTGCCTCTTCCGGCTTCTGGTGGCTGCCCCAGCATTCCTGAGCGTGTGGCTGCGAAACTCCAATCTCTGCCCCCACCTTCACATTACCCTCTCCGTGTCTCCTTACCTTCCTTTGCCTCTGTCTTGAAAAGACACTGTGATGGCATTTAGGACCCACCCAGGTAATTCAGTGTGTTCTCATCTCCAGATCCTTGATCAAGTCACATTTGTAAAGACTTCTTTTTTCTCTTTTTTTTTCTTTTATTATTATTATTATTATTATACTTTAAGTTCTAGGGTACATTTGCATAACGTGCAGGTTTGTTACATATGTATACTTGTGCCATGTTGGTGTGCTGCACCCATCAACTCGTCAGCACCCATCAACTCATCATTTACATCAGGTATAACTCCCAATGCAATCCCTCCCCCCTCCCCCTTCCCCATGATAGGCCCCAGTGTATGATGTTCCCCTTCCCGAGTCCAAGTGATCTCATTGTTCAGTTCCCACCTATAAGTGAGAACATGCGGTGTTTGGTTTTCTGTTCTTGCGATAGTTTGCTGAGAATGATGGTTTCCAGCTGCATCCATGTCCCTACAAAGGACACAAACTCATCCTTTTTTATGGCTGCATAGTATTCCATGGTGTATATGTGCCACATTTTCTTAATCCAGTCTGTCACTGATGGACATTTGGGTTGATTCCAAGTCTTTGCTATTGTGAACAGTGCCGCAATAAGCATACGTGTGCATGTGGTAAAGACCTCTTTTTTCAAATAAGGTAGTATTTCCAAGTTCCTGGGGTTAGGACTTGATATCTTTGGGTGGTCATTATTTAACCTACGACAATGGGCCTATCCCTGGGCCATGCCAGCCTGGGTGATAGAGCGAGACTCTTGTCTCCAAAAAAAAAAAGTGTTTAATTGCTGAAAAGCATGAAATGTTTCCTTTCCATCCCCGAGTTTCCTCATGTCATTTTTTCCACTGGAATGCCTTCTCCCTCTTCTCTGCTTGTTCAAATTCTACTTTGTCTTTCAAAGCCCATCTCACCTTCTCCCGTAAGTCTTCCCTGCGTGCTCCAGCTTTTGATCAACTCCTCCTCAGAATCCTGTGGCACCCCCGGTATCATTCTTCTGAGGCCTCTTCGTGTGCGTTGTCTTGGCATTTAAAGTAGGCGTTTGTGTGTATATGAACACATGAGTGTATGTACACATGTGTGATCTCATTTACATTTAAGATCCTCGAGCAGGGTTTTTCAGCTTTGGGCTCCTCTGGTCTCTAGGGATTATAAAGAGATAGTAATGGCTTCATTACAGCTTATCACAGGGACATTGCTAGAGATGTAAAAATGAGTGAGACATGGTCCCTATTTACAGGAAATTCAGAGTGTGGGACGGGCTCCAGTCATAGAAACAGAATTTCAATACAGGCCGGGCGCGGTGGCTCACGCCTGTAATCCCAGCACTTTGGGAGGCCGAGGCGGGCGGATCACAAGGTCAGGAGATCGAGACCATGGTGAAACCCCATCTCTACTAAAAATACAAAAAATTAGCCGGGCGCGGTGGCAGGTGCCTGTAGTCCCAGCTACTTGGGAGGCTGAGGCAGGAGAATGGCAGGAACCCGGGAGGCGGAGCTTGCAGTGAGCGGAGATCGTGCCACTGCACTCCAGCCAGGGGGACAGAGCAAGACTCCGTCTCAAAAAAAAAAAAAAAAAAAAAGAATTTCAATACAGTATGCTGAGTGCTGTACTACAGACACGCACAGGATGCTGCTGTAGGTGTGTACGCTTCAGGAAGTCTACTTCAGAAAGTTTATCCCTGGTCACATGTTTACCCCACAACGGTTGTCACATTTTAATTAGAATGTCAGTTTCTCTCTTGGCTGGGATTTTTCATACTGAGTCTTTTTCAACTCAGTATGATCATTCTAGATGTTTCCTGCTGATGAAATTTGATTGACATTTTGTCTTTGATTTAAGAAAATTTAAAAAATGATGAAGTTGTAAGCTAATAAATGCAGTTTGGCAGACGAAATGTTTAAAAGCCTGGGAGTTCACTGGGTAAAAGTATAATAGTTGTGTAAAAGGAATCACTTCTCTAGAGGTCAGTGTTTTAAACTTAACTTGTGTTATGCATGTGGTAGTTGTTTGCTAGAGTCTGGGTTGTGTCCCCCCAAAATTCATCTTTTCAAGTCTTAATCCCTGTACCTCAGAATGGGACTGCATTTGGAGACAGGGTCCTTAAAGAGGTAATTACATTAACATAAAGTCATTAGGGTGGGCTCTAATCCAGTATGAATGCTGTCTTCTTAAGAAGAGCAAATTTGGATGTAGATGCATGGACAGAGGGAAGACCACGTGAGGAGGCATCTGCAAGCCAAGGAGAGCAGCCTTAGAAGGAACCACCCTGCTGACACTTTGATCTCGGACTTCTGGCTGCCAGAACTGTGAGAAAAGACATTTCTGTTATTTAGCCGCTCGGTCTATGGCAGTTTGCGATGACAGCCCTAGTAAACTAACACATTGTTTCATAAACGTTCTCTTATATATTGGCTCTCAGGGCCCTTCATAGACATCTTGCCCTGGGCCATTTACTCAGCCTTCTGTCCTGACAGTCCCTCATGCCCTCTATGCCCTCTGGCCTCTCAGTGTTCACCGAACACATCCTACCTTTGAATGCCTCTGAGTCCTTCCTGAGGATTCTCTCTGCCTGGATTGCTGTTTCTTCTCCTAGTTGGACTTCTTTGAAAACCTTAGTCCAATGTGTGCTCTGTGGAGCCTTCCAGAGCTTCCAGGCTGAGTTAGAATTTTTTTGTCATTGTATTTTCATGAAAGTCTCTCCTCATTAGACAATGTGCTCCTAAAGTGTAGGACTTAGGTCTGATTCATTTTTGTACCTCTAGAGCCAAACATGGTGTATGAGTTTGCTCAGACTGCCATTATTAACACAATATCACAGGCTGAGTAGTTTAAACAACAAACATTTATTTTCTTACAGTTCTGGATGCTGGAAGTCGCAGATCAAAGCCCAGCAGGGTTGGTTTCTAGTGAGGACTCTGTTTCTGGCTTGTAGAGAGCTGCCTTCTAGCTATGTTCTCACATGATCTTTCCTCAGTACATATATGAAGACAGAGGTCGGGCCGGGGGGAGGGAGAGAGGGCTCTCTGGTGTCTCTTCTTATAAGGACAGTAATCCCACATGTGGTCAAGGCCCTACCCTTATGACCTAATTTAACCTTAATTACTTCCTTATTGGTCCTGTCTCCAAACAAAGTCACACTGGGGATTAGGGCTTCAGTATATGAATTTTGTGGGGACACAGTTCAGCCTATAACACATGGTCAATCAGGATTTAAGCTGATTTGGAAAAAATTAAGTCTCAATTGTTAGTGAACGCCAATCTCCGTCTTGATATGAGCTATCAACAAATAATTCTATTTGAATAAAAAGACTATTTTGAATAAAAGGTAGAATCAAATACTGACAACCATGACCACAAGTGGAATAAGATAATCTAGGATTATATATCTACATAATTATATATGCAGAATGCTTGCACCAAGTTGTGTTAGGCAAGGATATTACAATCACTCTCACTGGAATCTTCCAGAAGAACATACTACATTTCAGATGTCTATAATAGCAATAAGCCACTCAGTCTCTGACTCAGCTTAACTATTTTCATAATTGTTTTGAGCTTTAGGCTCAGATTTTTTTGCCAGCAAAACTCACACTTGACAAACACAGACTGCTGAATGCAAAACAAGTTTTTAGTATTTACAATCGGATAAACTTGATATGAAAAGAACAACTTAAGAGCTTTTTATGAATACAGACTAGAGGATAAGCTACTGAGTAAAATTCTATATCATAGAGACTAATTAAATCCCAATTTAGATTTTATTTTAGGTTTGTTTTGTAGTAAAAAACCAACCTTATAAGATAGGAGTTTCAGGTGTGCAGTTAAGAAACCGAAATAATCTAAGTGAAATATTTAATATATAAGGCCATGTATAGATGCTCCGCAGCTTACGATAAGGTTATGTCCCTCATCATAAGTTGAAACTATTATAAACCTAAAATGCATTTACTACACCTGACCTACTGAACTGCATAGCTTAGCCTAGCCTACCTAAAACTTGCTCAGAACATTTACATTGGCATACAATTGGGTAAAATCATTTAACACACAGCTTATTTTAAAATGCTGAATACCTCATGCAGTTGATTGAATACTGTACTGAAAGGGAAACACAGAATGGTTGTGTGATTAGTCAAGGTATGGCGTCTACTGAATGGGTACTACTCTTGCATCCCTGTGAAGTTGAAAAACCTTAAGTCAATTCATTGTAAGTCAGGAACATTTCTACCAAGGATTTAGAGACCTTGAGTATATTAGGGTAAACTGGGTTGGCATCTACATAGATTCTAGGCGGAGATAAAATCCTGACAGCTGTATAGTTTCATGATTATGACTTTCAGGTGAAAAACACAGCCTGGGAGAAATGTAATGTTTGAGAATCTCAGAGATATGGTGCCTATAATTACTACACAAAAACACTGAAGAGGGCATTAGGGTTGGTATATTAGTTTTTATCTTCAAGTTTACCTTACTCTTCATCTATGTTACTGATGGATGTTTAAGATCCCTTAAATGATAATTTTGGAGAAAATGAATATGATCATTGTACAGTATATGAACCTCAATATTGTGGCCTGGAAGATATTATAAAACAAGATTGATTCTAACTGAAAAAGCTTACACATTCTCTAAGCTCCAAATCAGATGTCGAGGGTGGGAGCACTTCTGGAACAGTGGAATAAAGACCTGAGAAAATCAACTCTTCCATAAAAGCAACAAGACCAAGATACATGAAATAAAAAGCGACAATCAAAGGGAGAAATGCAATACCCCCTTTTCAATAATAGACAAAACTACCAGGCAGACGATCAACAAGGAAATAGAAGACTTAACACTGTACAGCAACTAGACCTGATAGACACCGAGAGAACATTCCACCCAAGAACATCAGAATACATACTCTTCACAAGGGCCCATAAAACATTCTCAAAGATAGGCCACGTATTAGGCCATAAAACAAGCCTTATAAAGTTAAAAGGATTGAAATCATACAAAGTATGTTCTCCATTCACAAGGGAATGAAATGAGAAATTATTAACAGAAGGAAAGTTGGGAAATTCACAGATATGGAAATTAAACAACATACTCATAAATAATGAATGGTTAAAGAAAATCACAAGGGAAATTAGAAAATATCTGGAATGAATTAAAATGAAGACATAACACCAAAACTTATGGGAAGCAATAAATGCAGTGCTTAGAAGGAAATTTATTTTAACAAGAGATCTCAGTCACAATGGCTCGTGGCTATAATCCCACGGACTTGCAAGGCTGAGGCAGGAGGATCACTTGAGCCCAGGAATTGGAAGCTGCCATGAGCTGTGGTCACACCATTGCACTCAAGTCTGGGCCACAGAGAGAGGCAAACAAAAAAAAAAAAAAAAAAAAAAAGGGAGGGCTAAGGCCAAAAGCCAAAACTAAAAACTTTTACCTTTTAAAAAAGAAAAAAAAAAAAAAAAAAGGTGGGGAGGGCGGGGAAGTGGGGGGCGGGAAGTAAAGCAAGCTAAAGCCAAAGCAAGCAAAAGAGAAAAAATAACAGATTTTAGTGGAAATAGAGAATAGAAATAGAGAAAAATCAAAAGTTACTCCTTTGTTCTTTTCAAGCTTTTTAGTTAGACTGACCAAGAAAAAAAGACTCAAGTTACTAAGATCAGAAATGAAAGACAGGACATCACAAATGCCCTTAAGGAATAAGAAGGGCTATAAGGGAATATTATGAATAATTATATGCCAATAAATTATATAACCTAGATGAAATGGACAAATTCCTAGAAAGATAAAATTACCAAAACTTGAGAAGAATTAGAAAATCTGAATAGATCTTTAACAAGTAAGGAGATTGGATTAGTAATGAAAAAAAAACCCCAAAACCCGCCCAACAAAGAAAAGCCCAGGACCAGATGGTGTCACTGGTGAATTCTACCTAATATTTAAAGAATTAACACCAACCTTCTCAAACTTCAAAAAAATGAGAAGAAAACACTTCCGGAAACTCATTCTGTGAGACTAGTATTACCATGATACCAAAACCAGAAAAAGGCACTGCAGACCAGTATTCTTTATGAACATAGATGTAAAAATTCTCGAGAAAATACCAGCAATCTGAATTTAGCAGCATATTAAAAGAATTACAGGCCAGGCGTGGTGGCTCACGCCTGTAATCCCAGCACTTTGGGAGGCCGAGGCGGGTGGATCACGAGGTCAGGAGATCGAGACCATCCTGGCTAACATGGTGAAACCCCGTCTCTACTAAAAATACAAAAAAATTAGACAGGCATGGTGGCGGGCGCCTGTAGTCCCAGCTACTCGGGAGGCTGAGGCAGGAGAATGGCGTGAACCCAGAAGGCGGAGCTTGCAGTGAGCCGGGATCCCACCACTGCTCTCCAGCCTGGGCGACAGAGCCCAGGAAAAAGAAAAAAAAAAAAAAGGAATTACAGGTATTTGTCACTCATGATGAAGATACCTTGTGAGAAATGCATCGTTAGGCAATTTTGTTGTGCAAACGTCATAGAATATACTTACACAAACCTAGCTGGTATCGCCTACTACACACCTAGGCTGTGTGGTATAGCCCATGCTCCTAGGTTACAAACCTGTACATGCTACTGCATTGAATACTGCAGGCAATTGTAACGCAGCAGCAAGTATTTGTGTATTTAAACACAGAAAAGGTACAGTAAAAGTAAGGTATTATCTCAAGTGAGCACTGTCATATGTAATGCTGTTGTGCAGCACGTGACTCTGTATATACCCTGATCAAGTGAGATGTGTCTTGGGAATGCAAGCGTACTTCAACATATAAAAATCAATGTCATACACCACATTAATAGAATAAAGTGGAAAAAAACTATATGATTATCTCAATTGATGCAGAAAAAGCATTTGATGAAAAAAAAAAACTAACAGCTTTTCATGATAAAAACAGACAGCAAACTAGTAACAGAAGGGAATTTTGTCAACCTGATAAAAGTCTGAAAAAGTCACAATGAACATCATACTGAGTGTTTTCACCCTAAGATCAAGAACAAGACAAGGAAGGGCACTCTTGTTGCTTCTCTGCAACACTGTACTGGAATTTGTAGCCAGGACAATTAGACAAGAAAAAGAAATAAAAGGCAAGATTTCAATGGGGGAAAGAATAGACTTTTCAACAAATGATGCTGGTACAACTGGATATCCACAGGAGAAACAATGAAGTTGAGCCCCCACCTCCCACCATATACAAAAATTAACTCAAATGAATCAACTAAATGTAAGAGCTAGAATCACAGACGTCTTAGAAGAAAACATAGGCATAAATCTTCATTGCCTTGAATTAGGTTATGATTGCTTACATATTTATAACACCAAAAACACAAGCAATAAAAAAAAAAAATTAGACTTCATCAAAACTCAGAACTTTTGTACTTTGTAAGATACCATCAAGAAAGTGAAAAGATAACCAAAAGAATGAGAGAAAATATTTGCAAATCATATATCTGATAAGGAATGAGATACACACACACACACACACACACACATATATATATGAGAGACATGTTGGGACCAGGAGTGGTGGCTCACACCTGTAGTCCCAACACTTTGGGAGGCTGAGGTGGGAGGATTACTTAAGGCGGGGAGTTTGAAACCAGGCTTGACAATGTAGTGAGACCCCATCTCTAAAAAATATAAAAAGTCAGCCCAGCTACTTGGGAGGCTGAGGCGGGAGGATCACTTGAGCCCAGGAGTTCGGGGCTGCAATGAGCTATGATTGTGCCACTGCACTCCAGCCTAGGTGACCAATTGAGAGCCCGTCTCTTTAAAAAAAAAAGTGTATAACTCAACAATAAAAATGACAAAAAGCCCAGTAAAAATGGGCAAACTACCTGAATAGACACTTCTTTAAAGAAGATATACAAATGGCCAATAAGCATATGAAAGATGTTTAACATCATTAGCAGGGAAATGCAAATCAAAACTGCAAAGAGGTATCACAGCCACTATATGGATATAATAAAACAGACAACAAGTGTTGATGAAGTAGAAAAATTAGAACCCTCATACATTGTTGGGGGTAATAAAAAATAGTGTAGCCACTTTGGGAGACAGTTTGGTAGCTCCTCAAAATGTTCAAAAACAGAGTTATGATATCACCCAGGAATGCCATGCCTAGGTATACACTCAAAAGAGTTCAAAACATGAGCATAGAAAAACTTTTACACAAGTATTTACAGCATTATTTATAATTACCAGAAAGTAGAAATATATCCATAAATGAATGAGTGGATACATAAAATATGGCATGTTCATACAATGGAATATTATTTGCAATAAGTAGAATGAAGTATTAATACATCCTGCAACTTGGATCTACCTTGAAAACATGCTAAGTGAAAGAACAGAAGACCAGTCACAGAAGACCACATATTGTATGACTTTGTTTACATGAAATAGCCATTATACAGAAAACCATGGAGATAGAAAGTGGAGTAGTGGTTGCTAAGGGCTGCAGGGAACAGGGAATGGGAAGCAATGGTTAATGAGTATGGATTTCTCTTTGGAGTGATAAAAATATAACATTTGATAGTGGTTGATGATTGCACAATTCTGTGAATGCATTACAATCCACTAAATTGTACACTTTAAGGGGTGAATTTTATGGTTTGTGAATTATATCTCAACAAAGCTGTTATTAAGAAAAAAATACGATGGGACTCGAAAGCAGATTAAGGAAATATGTATTCTTTGTAATTTTCCAACATGCTGTTTGTTAGAGGTTCACTTCAGAACTACCCGTTGTGTTGGAGGGATAAACTGCAAAGATCTCTGGTGTTCCTTCATTTGCGCTTCTAAAAGCTTATTGAGGACAGGAACCACATCAGGTTTGTCTCTGTTTTCTAAGACTTTGGGAGTCCTGTGACATTAATCAAGAGTCTGCCATTACCCCTATGAGCCCCAGATGCACAAGTCATTAAAGACCAAGTCCTCACATCCTTCCTACTACAGCACCACTCACCAGGTTCTTTTTATTTGCCCTGTTTCAGTCAGACTGGATTGCTTATTCTCTATGTTGTTGTTACCACTATTTCTTTGTTCAAGCTTCTGTTTCTACCCAGAACGTTTCTCTCTGTCATCTCTACCTGTTAAAATCCTACCTACTATTCCTTATATCATCTCTTAATCATATGTTACTATTGTCTGGTATTATCATTTTTTATAACCTTCGTAGACATGATTATTCTTTATACGATCAATGTTTATTTATAGTTGCCCACACATTTATTACTCCTTTTTTTCATCTTAGAACTTCTAACTGGGAACTCTTTTCTAATGCCTGAAACACGATTGGTACTATTTCATTCAGTGAGGAGCTACTGATACAGATTCTCAATTTTGTTTGTTGAAACGATTCTTATTTCATTTTAATTCTTGAAAATTTTCTTGGCAGTTATTTTCTTTGAGATGATTTCTTACACTGTCTTCTGATTTCTCTCACTGCTGTGGAAAATCAATCTAATCATTGCTTCTTTGAAGGGCATCCCCTCCATACACACTTTTACAACTTTTTATTTGATTTTTTTTTTTTTTTTTTTTTTTTTTTTTTTTTTTTTTTTTTGAGACAGAGTCTCGCTCTGTCACCCAGGCTGGAGTGCAGTGGCGCAATCTCAGGCTCACTGCAACTTCTGCCTCCTGGGTTCAAGGGATTCTCCTGCTTCAGCCTCCCAAGTAGCTGGGATTACAGGTGTCCGCCATCAAGCCCAGTGAATTTTTGTATTTTTAGTAGAGACGGGGTTTCACCATGTTGGCCAGGCTGGTCTCAAATGACTGACCTCAAGTGATCCACCCGCCTCAGCTTCCCAGAGTGCTGGGATTACAGGTGTGAGCCACGACACCTGGCCCTCTATGTTTTTATGAGTGGCATTGATATCATTTTATGATTTTAAAATTTATACTGTGTGTACCTGTTATTCACCATTTTTACATATTTTTTAGGTTTATCATATTTGATATATTTAGGTCCTCTTTGTCATTTTAATAGTAGTAGTAGGCTATTCTGTTTATCCGTTTTATTTCTATTTATGCGTTCATCCCCCTATACAACCAGTAGTGTGTGGCAAGCACTTAGTAAATGTCAGATGTTATTGATGGACATTTAGAAACAATTGTTTCTATTTGTTTTTATAAACAGTGGTTGGTTAACCATCCTTATCAGTGTCTTTGTTCCCATATGCAGCAGAGATTTTCTAGCATAGGCTCCTGGAAGCCAGATTGCTGGCTCCTTTCACTACGTTTTGCCAAATTACTCCCCAAAATGGCTATTCCAATGTATATTCCCAGCAGCAGTAAGAGTTTCTTTTTCTGAAAATCCTCACTGGCACATGGCATTACCAGACTTCTTTTTAAAATATGAAATATTGAGTACATAAAGATACATGGAGGGCTGAGCGTGGTGGCCTTCCCCTGTAATCCCAGCATTTTGGGAGGCTGAGGCAGGCAGATCTTTTGAGCCCAGGAGTTCGAGACCAACCTAGGCAACATAAACCTCTACAAAAAAAAAAAAAAAAACAAACAAAAAACACACACACACACGCAAAAATTAGCTGGGTGTGGTGGCACATGCCTGTAGTCCCAGCTACTTGGGAGGCCAAGGTGGGAGGATCACCTGAGCCTGGGGAGGTCGAAGCTGCAAAGAGCTGAGATTGTGCGCCCCTGCACTCCAGCCTGGATGACAGAGCAAGATCCTGCCTGCAAAAAAAAGAAAAGAAAAGAAAAGAAAAAGACATATGGGGAGTAAGATAAGGAGTTTCCATATTCCCTCTATCCAGCTTCAGAAATAAAACTGCAAATACAAATGGAGCCCTTTCTGCACTCCCTGACTTCATTTTCCTCCTTTGCCCTCACCGATGAATGTCATCCCGAGTTTCATGTTTTTTATTCCCAGGCAGCTTTTCGTAGTTTATATCATTACACATGTATCTATCCATAAGTATGCATTACAACATTGGCAAAATGATTTTAAACTGCATAAACTTTGTACCAGTAATAACACACCCTGCACAACTTTCTGTTGATTTTTTTTTTACACTGAACTTGAGCTCTTGAGGTTTATCTACGCTGATGATGATGATGACAATGATGATGTCATCAAACACTTACATAGTGCTTGGTATGCCAGGCACTCCTTGTCACAGCTATTAATCATGGTCCATCAAATAAGGGCACCACTGTTGATCTATTTTAAAATCTTTGCCATCACATGTAATGTTGCAGCAAGTGTTTTCTTGTCCATATATCCTTGTGGAAGTGTTTGGGTATATACCTACATAGAGTTGCTTGGTTATGTGGTACCAGCATCTTCGTCTACCAACTCTGTCCAAATGGTTACCCCAAGTGTTTGTATGACCCTGTCAGTATGTGTGAGAGTTTGTTACTCCACATTTCCTCCCAAACGTTTTTTTTTTTGAGACGGAGTCTCACTCTGTCACCCAGGCTGGAGTGCAGTGGCACGATCTCGGCTCACTGCAAGCTCTGCCTCCCAGGTTCACACCATTCTCCTGCCTCAGCCTCCCGAGTAGCTGGGATTACAGGCGCCTGCCACCACGCCCGGCTAATTTTTTGTATTTTTAGTAGAGATGGGGTTTCACCATGTTAGCCAGGATGGTCCCGATCTCCTGACCTTGTGATCTGCCCGCCTTGACCTCCCCCTGCCTTTTTTTTTTTTTTTTGAGACAGAATCTGGCTCTGTTGCCCAGGCTAAAGTGCAGGGGTGTGATCTCGGCTCACTGCAACCTCTGCCTGCTAGGTTCAAGCGATTCTCCCGCCTCAGCCTCCCGAGTAGCTGGGATTACAGGTGTGTGCCACCACGCCCAGATAATTTTTGTATGTTTTAGTAGAGCCAAGGTTTCACCATGTTGTCCAGGCTGGTCTCGAACTCCTGACCTCAAGTGATCTGCTCACCTCAGCCTCCCAAAGTGCTGGGATGACAGGCATGAGCCACTGTGCCCAGCCTCCTTGGAAACTTGATTGTGTCCAATTTAAGTTTTTCCTTTCTCCTAGGTATGAAAGGGAACCTCATCATTTTCATTTGTATTTCCTTGATTACCAGTGAGGTTGATTTTCCTTGGCCTTTTGTTCCCTCTTCTGTCAAATGCTTATTTATATTTTCCCCAATTTTTCTACTGGAGTTTTTGGCCCTTATATAGACATATATGGATTATGATATATACATATATATTGGTTATATGTTATATAATTTTATATACATATAATATATAACATATAATAGTGTATATTATATATACATTATATATACATAGATCATATATATGATATGTATGCATAATTTTTTTAAGTTTTTTTTTTTTTTAATAGAGACGTGGTCTCACTATGTTGGCCAGGTTGGTCTCGAATTCCTGGCCACAAGCAGTCCTCCAGTCTGGGCCTCCCAAAGCGCTAGGATTACAGGTATGAGCCACCACGCCTGTCCTTTATTCCTTCTAAACATTCTTTATATGTTTTGGAAGTGAATCCTTAGTCAGTTGTATGTATTGTGTATGTCTCCTGCTCTATAGGCTGACTTTTATCCCAGCAACGGTGACTTTGGTTGTAACAAAGTTTTATTTTTTTTATATCATCAAACTTACCAACCTTTCCCTTATGGTTGATGTGTTTTGTCTATTCAGACCTTTCTTATCCTTGAGAGCATAAGAATATTCTGTTTTCGTTCTATTCCTCTATTTCAAGTTTTGCTATTTTTCTTGTCTTTCTGTTTCCTTTGATTTCAAGTTTTGCTTTTAGGTCTTTAATCCACCTAGGATTTATTTCTGTGAATGGTATTAGGAAGCAGTTCAATTTTCTTTTCATATAGAAAACCAACTGTATCGAGCCCCATTTGTTAAATCCTTTTCCTTTTGTAATAACAGCTATCATATGTTATCATACATTGTGTTTTCATGTATGCATGAGTTTGTTTGCTGCTCTCCTTTTCAAATTTGATTTTTAATTGATGTATAATGTACATATTTATGGGGTAGAGTCATGTTTTGAGATGTATAATGTATAGTGATCAAGTCAGGGTTATTAGCACATTCATTATCTCCAACATGGACTATTTCTTTGTGTTGGGAACATTCAATATTCTCCTTCTAGCTATTTGAGACTATGTAATATCTTATTGTTAACTACAGTTATACTGCATTGACATAGGACCCTAGAACTTCTTCCTCCTGTCTAGTTGCTAGTTGTAATTTTGTATCCCTTAAAAATCGACTCCCATTGCTCCCCAGTGCTCTTTATTCTCATTCACCATATATTTATCTCAGTATCGATATCTTAAATTTAATAGCTTCATAGTAAGTTTTGATAACTGGCAAAGGAAGTCTCACATTGTTTGAAATGTTCTTAGTCGTACTTGACTTTTTGCTCTTTCATATACATTTTGAAATCAGTTTACAAGTTCTTCAAAAAAAGCCTGTTGAGATTTTGTGTGAAACTGCGCTTAATATTAATATTTAATATTAGTTTTGAGAGAATTCTCCTCTAAATGGGAGGTTTTCTCATCCATTTATGTTATTCAAGATGTGTTATAATTTTCAACATAAAGATTTTATACATCTTTTGTTTGATACATTCCTAGGTACCTTACTTTGTAATTCTTTAAAAATGACAGTTTTCAGCCATTCGTTGTGGGCATATAGGCACACAATTGATTTTTGTATATTCATCTTATATCCTGCAGCCTAATTAAATTCTTTTCTACCTATGCCTTGTCTTTGATCTTCTTTCATTTTTTTTTTGTTGTTGTTGGAATCTTCTGCAAATAATGACAATTTTGTTTCTCCCTTCCCAGTATAGTGTCTGTATATGTGTGTTTGTGTGTGTTGTCTCAGCATTGGTCAGGAGCGGGTAGAGTGTCACCATTGAGGGAATGTTCAAAAACATTATTCCATCCTAAATGGTAGTTGCTGAGTTTTTCTTTGACCCATGAGTTATAGTGAAGTTTATTTTTTAACTTTCCAATTGCATGGACATGTTGGACTTATTTTCTGTTAATGATTTCTATTTTTATGAAATTGGATTTGAGAAATCGGTTTTTATTATATCAATTTTTGGTATTTGTTGAGTTTGACATTATAGCTTAGTATGTGACCTATTTTTGTAAATATTCTTGGGAAAATGATATGTTCTTCGATTTTGATGTGGATTTGCCAATTTCTCCTTGTAATTCTGTCCATTTTTGGTTTATGTTTTGAGATTATGTTGTTAAGTTGAAAACAGGTTCCAAATGTTTATACTTTTGTGGGGGAATGCTCCTTTTATTATAGCCTCCTATTTCTGATAATACTTTCTATCTTTCCTTTTTTTTTTTTTGAGAATAAAATAACTATACAAGCTTTCTTTTGGTTCGTATTTGTCTGGTAAAATAGAAATAGGTAAACCTATTTCTCCCCTTACCCCCTGCTTCCTTCAGTTTGTCTTTCTAGATACTTCAACTTTGGGTGTGGTTCTTTCAATTATAAAGATTAATTTTTCTTGTCTATGTCTTGTCTGTGATTCTCTGTTTTGTAGTGGAAACTTTGTTTACAATCATTGTGACTATAGATAATAACATTGTACTAATTTTCATGTTTGTTTTTTGTTTATTTGATTAAAAAAGACTATTCTTGTTTTCTGTTTCAACTGAGTTTTCATTATACCCACTTCTCAACTACCCCATCCCACGGGTAGAAGTTTTTCAAATTTGCATATTTAACATTCATTTCTGACTTGTCTGAAATTAATCAATATCTCTACTATAGTCTTGGATAATGCCAAGAGTTTAAAATGCTATAATCCAAACACCTGTTTGGACTTAATATGTCATTTTATGTCTTATATGTCATTTTTCCCCCTGTTGCCCTGCTCAGAGTAAGAATTATATGTTATTATTATTCATTATTTTACTTCAAACTCATTTTTATATTCAAATTAGTTACAATTTGCTGGGTTTTTTTGTTTTTTTGGTTTTTTTTGAGATGGAGTCTTGCTCTGTCGCCCAGGCTGGAGTGCAGTGGCCGGATCTCAGCTCACTGCAAGCTCTGCCTCCCGGGTTCACGCCATTCTCCTGCCTCAGCCTCCCGAGTAGCTGGGACTACAGGCGCCCACCACCTCACCCGGCTAGTTTTTTGTATTTTTTTAGTAGAGACGGGGTTTCACCGTGTTAGGCAGGATGGTCTCGATCTCCTGACCTCGTGATCCGCCCGTCTCGGCCTCCCAAAGTGCTGGGATTACAGGCTTGAGCCACCGCGCCCGGCTCATTTTTTCCTTAAAGCCCTACTTCTCTATTTTCTACCAGAGAATTTTAGAGTTACTGTTTTTTTCCACTCATGGAAGGAAAACGTATTTACATTTTTGTTAATTGCATGGCAGATATGATCAGTATCTTCTCTATGTCTCTTAGCTCTGATGACCCCATCTGTCCATTTCCGTCTCTGCGTCCATCTCTCTGTCCTGCAGCCCTATTCATCATGCTACAGGCACACCTCATTTTATTGCGCTTTGCTTTATTGCGCTTCACAGATACTGTTTTTTTTTTTTTTGCAAATTGAAGGTTTATGGCAACTCTGTTTTGAGCTAGTCTATCAATGCCATTTTCCAACAGCATATGCTCACTTTGTGTTTGTGTCACATTTGGTAATTCTCATGATAATTCAAACATTTTCATTTTGATTATATCCACTATGGTGATCTGTGATCAGTGATTTTTTTTTTTTTTTTTTTTTGTTTTGAGACAGAGTTTCACTCTTGTCACCCAGGCTGGAGTGCAGTGGTGTGATCTCGACTCAATGCCACCTCCGCCTCCCAGGTTCAAGAGATTCTCCCACCTCAGCCTCCCGAGTAGCTGGGACTACAGGCATGCACCACTACGCCCGGCTAATTTTGTATTTTTAGTAGAGATGGGGTTTCACCATGTTGGCCAGCCTGGTCTTGAACTCCTGACCTCAGGTGATCCACCCACCTCGGCCTCCCAAAGTGCTGAGATTACAGGTGTGAGCCATCATGCCTGGCCTGTGATCAGTGATCTTTGACATTACTTTTATAATTGTTTTGGGCTGCCATGAACCACACTCATAGAAGACAGTGAACATATTCAATAAATGCGTGTGTTCTGAGTGCTCCACCAAACCCTGTTACTCTGTTTCTCTCCCTCTCCTTGGGCCTCCCTCTTCCCAGAGACACAACAATATTGAAATTAGGCCAATTAATAACTTCATAGTGGCCTCTAAGTGTTCAAATGAAAGGAAGAGTTACACATCTGTGACTTCAAATCAAAAGCTAGAAATGATTAGCTTGGTGAGCAAGGCATGTTAAAAGCTGAGATAGGACAAAAGCTTCACCTCTTGTGCCAAACAGACAAGTTGTGAATACAAAGGAAAAGTTCTTGAAGGAAATTAAAAGTGCCACCCTAGTGAACACATGAAGAAGAAAGTAAAACAGCCTTATTGCTGACATGGAGAAGGTATGAGTGGTCTGGATAGAAGATCAAACCAGCCGCAACATTCCCAAGCCAAAGCCTCATCCAGAGCAAAGGCCTAACTTTTCAATTCTGTGAAGGCTGAGAGATGAGGAAGCTGCAGAAGAAAGGTTGGAAGCTAGCAGAGATTGGTTCATGAGGTTGAAGGAAAGAAGCCGTCTCCATAACATAAAAGTGCAAGGAGAAGCAGCAAGTGCTGATGGAGAAGCTGCAACAAGTTCTCCAGAAAACCTAGCTAAGATCATTGATGCAGGTGGCTACACTAAACAACAGATTTTCTTTCTTTTTCTTTGAGACTGGGCCTCACTCTCTTGCCCAGGCTGAAGTGCAGTGGTGTGATCACGTCTCACTGCAGGCTTGACCTCCCGGGCTCAAGTGATCCTTCCACTTCGGCCTCCTGAGTAGCTGGGACCACAGATGTGCAACATCACATCCGGCTCGTTTTTATTTATTTATTTTTTTATAGGGAAAGGTCTCACTATGTTGCCCACCCTGGTCTTAAACTCCTAGACTCAAGTGATCCTCCTGCTTCGGCGTCCCAAGTGCTGGGATACGGGAGTGAGCCATCGCACCCAGCCCAACAGATTTTCAATGTATATGAAACAACGTTATACTGCAAGAATATGCTATCTATTAACAGGACTTTCTTTTTTTTTCTTTTTTCTTTCTTTTTTTTTTTTTTTTTTGAGACGGAGTCTCGCTCTGTCGCCCAGGCTGGAGTGCAGTGACCGAATCTCAGCTCACTGCAAGCTCCACCTCCCGGGTTCATGCCATTCTCCTGCCTCAGCCTCCTGAGTAGCTGGGACTACAGGCGCCCGCCACCTCGCCCAGCTAGTTTTTTGTATTTTTTAGTAGACACGGGGTTTCACCATGTTAGCCAGGATGGTCTCGATCTCCTGACCTCGGGATCCGCCTGTCTTGGCCTCCCAAAGTGCTGGGATTACAGGCTTGAGCCACCGTGCCCGGCCTCCTTTTTTTTTTTTGAGACGGAGTCTTGCTGTGTCGCCCAGGCTAGAGTGCAGTGGCGCAATCTCGGCTCACTGCAGACTCCGCTTCCCAGGTTCAAGCAATTCTCCTGCCTCAGCCTCCCGAGTAGCTGGGATTACAGGCGCCTGCCACCACACCCGGCTAATTTTTGTATTTTTTAGTAGAGATGGAGTTTCACCATCTTGGCCAGGCTGGTCTCAAACTCCTGACCTCATTGTCCACCCACCTTGGCCTCCCAAAGTGCTGGGATTACAGGCGTGAGCCACCACCTAATAGGACTTTCATAGCTAGAAAGATAAGTCAATGTTTGGCTTTGAACCCTCAAAGACAGGCTGACTCTCTTTTTAGGGGCTAGTGCAGCTGGTGACTTTAAGTTAAAGGCCGGGTTCATTTACTATTTCCAAAATCCTAGGGCCCTTAAGAATGATGCTAAATCTACTCTGCCTGTGCTCTAGAAATGGAACAACAAAGCCTGGATGACAGCTCATCTGTTTATAGTGTGGTTTACTGAATATTTTGAGCCCACTATGGAAACCTAATGCTCAAAACAATTCCTTTCAAAATATTACTGCTCATTAACGATGCACCTGTCACCCAAGAGCTCTGATTACAGAGCTGGGATTACAGGCATGAGCCACCGTGCCCAGCCCTTGAATTACTTTAGATCCTACTTTTTAAGGAAATATTTGGCCGGGCATGGTGGCACACACCTGTAATCCCAGTACTTTGGGAGGCCGAGGTGGGTGGATCACTTGAGTCCAGGAGTTAGCCTGGCCAACATGGCGAAACCCCATCTCTACTAAAAATACAAAAATTAGCCCGGTGTGGTGGTGGATGCCTGTAATCCCAGCTACTCAGTAGGCTGAGGCAGGGAGAATCGCTTGAACCCAGGGGGCAGAGGTTGCAGTGAGCCAAGATAGCGCTACTGCACTCCGGCCTGGGCGACAGAGCAAGACTTTGTCTTAAAAAAAAAAAAAGAAAGAAAATATTTGACGTTATTTCTGAAATGTATATGGTTTACAAATAAAGTTTACAAATGCTTTTACACTCCTTCTAGGCCACATTATTTTTCTGATCCCGAGGGGTGTGGATGTGGATGTGTATGTGGATATGGATGTGTAGTTAACTCGTTATGAAAGAGAAGGTGCTAAAAGACAGCGGTCCTTAGGGTATGAAAGCAATACTGGCATTGATGAGAGAGGAGGCAAGAAAAATGGAAAGCACCAGGTGATTCTGACAATCTCAAGGCAAATGAAAGCTAGCTTGGAAAAGCCACCATCAATTTTGAGTGAGATGGTGAAGCTTTAAGGCCCAGGAGGTCTGCCAAAATGAGGGTGTTATGATGGCATTCTAAAGTCTCCGTGTCTGAAGCCATAGGCAGATCATTTCTGGGGCCGTGCAGGATCCAGAAGATTCCAGGTGGTGGGTAGATACTCAGTGCTTCCCTCTTTGCTTCTCCTCCTTCCTTCTGGCCTCCTTTCTCCCTTTTCACTTAGCCTGCTTCCCCCCAGTCTGTCACTCTCTCAGACACATACACATACGTTCATTTGTATTCAAAGCCAGGTTCAGGCCAGGAGCAGTAGCTCACACCTGTAATCCCAGCACTCTGGAAGGCCGAGGTGGTCAGATCACTTGAGGCCAGGAGTTCGAGAGCAGCCTGGCCAACATGGTGAAACCCTGCCTCTACTAAAAATACAAAAATTAGCTGGGTGTGATGGTGCACACCTGTATTCCCAGCTACTCAAGAGGCCAACGCTTGAACCCAGAAGGCGGAGGTTTCAGTGAGCCAAGATCACACCACTGCACTCCAGCCTGGGTGATAGAGCCAGACCCTGTCTCCGGATTTAAAAAAAAAAAAAAAGTCACTGGAGAATGGTAAGCCAGCCAGGGAGACTGAGGACAGCCAACTGAAGATAAAGGAAGAGAGAACTAGGAGAAGGTGTTTAGTGTTTCAAGAAAGGGAATGGTTGGGGGGGGGTCCCAAATGTTGCTGAAAGGGTAAGTAAGATGAAGATTTTACAGTATCTGTTGGATTCAGGAAAAAAAAAAAAATTGGTCATTGGTGACCCTGGAGAAAGCCATGTGCAGAAGGGAGGGTTGGGTTGGAGCCTTTTGCGATGAATTGGGAAGTGAGGACGAGAGGAACTGTAGAAATCATGAGTAAACAACTTTGCAGAAGTTTGGAAATGCAGACACACTGGATGTGTGGGGGTGGGGGCAAGGGGAGGGAGAGTGTTAGGACAAATAGCTAATACATGCAAGGTTTAAAATCTAGATGAGGGGTTGAGAGGTGCAGCAAACCACCAAGGCACATGTATACCTATGTAACAAACCTGCACATTCTGCATATGTATCCCAGAACTTAAAGTAAAAAAAAAAAAAAAAAAAGAGAAATCTAGGATGAACAATGAAGGTTGAAAATTAGAACCTTAAGCTCATTCCTTAAATTTTTTCGAGACTGTATCTTTATGCTTTCCAGTTGTTCAAAACTTGAGGGGAAAAATTGTCATTTTTAAAATTTATTTTTATTTATTTTTTTACTTCCGATCGTATTCTGCTTAAGCAGGAGATCTTAATCATTGAAACCAGCTGGGCGCAGTGGCTCACGCCTGTAATCCCAGCACTTTGAGAGGCCGAGGCCGGCGGTTCACTTGAGGTCAGGAATTCAAGACCAGCCTACCCAACATGGTGAAACCCCGTGTCTACTAAAAAAACCTACAAAAATTAGCTGGGTGTGGTGGCACGTGCCTGTAATCCCAGCTACTCGGGAGGCCGAGGCAGGAAAATCACTTGAACCTGGGAGGCAGAGGTTGCAGTGAGCCAAGATTGTGCCATTGCACTCCAGCCTGGGTGACCAGTGAAACTCCGTCTCAAAAAAAAAAAAAAACGGCCGGGCGCGGTGGCTCAAGCCTGTAATCCCAGCACTTTGGGAGGCCGAGACGGGCTGATCACGAGGTCAGGAGATCGAGACCATCCTGGCTAACACGGTGAAACCCCGTCTATACTAAAAAATACAAAAAAAACCTAGCCGGGCGAGGTGGCGGGCGCCTGTAGTCCCAGCTACTCGGGAGGCTGAGGCAGGAAAATGGCGTAAACCCGGGAGGCGGAGCTTGCAGTGAGCAGAGATCCGGCCACTGTACTCCAGCCTGGGCGACAGAGCGAGACTCCATCTCAAAAAAAAAAAAATATATATACACACACACACACACACATATATATATTATATATATATATATATATAGATAGATGTCTCAGACTTCAAAAGCTTGGACCCCTGATCTCCACCTTTGACTCTGCCTCCCTTGTCTGCTTTCTTGGCAGTCTCTCCATCTTGGTTAATGGCATCCCCATAATATATATACACATATATATATTTATATATACACATATATATACACACACATATATATTTATATATACACATATATATACACATATATACACACATATATATATTTATATATACACACATATATATATATTTATATATACACATATATTTAAAACCTCATTATCACATGTCTATCCAAAAAAAAAAGTTTGAGAAGTTTACAAACTGGAAGAAAACTGGAGGGGGCTGGGCTGGTGCAGTAGCTCACACCTGTAATCCCAGCACTTTGGGAGGCCGAGGCAGGCGAATCACGAGATCAGGAGATCAAGACCAGCCTGGCTACCACGGTGAAACCCCGTCTCTACTAAAAATACAAAAAAATTAGCCGGGCATGGTGGCAGACGCCTGTAGTCCCAGCTACTTGAGAGGCTGAGGCAGGAGAATGGTGTGAACCCGGGAGGCAGATCTTGCAGTGAGCCAAGATCACACCACTGCACTCCAGCCTGGGCGACAGAGCGAGACTCCATCTCAAAAAAGAAAAGAAAATTGGAGGGGGCTGTGGGGTGAAAGGGTGAGTTGTTTCATTTTTGTTTAAGTGGGAAACCCCTGGGCATGTTAAAATGCAGAGGGGAAGGATCTAAGGAGAGGTCAGAGATAAGGAAAAGAGAGGCATAACAGAAAGAAGGAGTGCAGTTCTTGAAAAGGTGGGAGGGTCTGGCAGAAGCGTTAACGCAGGAGGGCAAGAGGCAAGGAAGCTCCCAGGTGCAGACGAGTTCAAGGAACAGCATTCCTTTCCTTCATGCTACAAGATGTTGCTACTTTCCTGTTCAATTTGACTCATCAGACACTTGCTTAACCTGTGAGCTGGTGATACAAGTGGGTATGAATCTAAGGTTCTTACAGCATTAGAGAGAAGTAGGAGAGATAAATAACCATGATCACAGCTAACATTTATGGAGCATGGACTCTGGGCCATGCAGCCATAGCATTTGGTTCTCACAACAACGCCAGGAAGTGGGCAGGAGTGTGATTCTATTTTAACATGAAGGAAAGGAGGTGAAGAGAAATGAGATGACTTGTCCTAGGCTAGAACTGTGGGACTAGAATGAAAACTCCGGAAAAGGACTCTGGGGGCTGTGCTCGTTGTGGAGACGTCACGCTCTTGTTCTTATTCACAAACCATGTCTCTGAGAAACGACTGGCCATGATACCGTGTGCCTGGGTGGCAGCAACTTTCCAGGGCAATTCTGATTTAGTATCACTTTCATCTTTTTAGCGAAGGCGATTCGTTAACTTTCCCTCCAGCCTCTCTTCAGCTGGCAGGCTCCTGCTCACCCCTCACCATCTAGCCTGGGTTAGCCCGCAGCCTCCTCTGCAAAGCTCATCTCCCTACACTTTAAGCCCTCTCGGTTTTTAATTATAGTGATTTCCCACATCCAAAACTGGGGCACAAAGGATTTGTTTTAATTTAGGAATTGTGTGGGAAATCTTACAAAAAGCTCATGGAGAAGATGATATAAACTTTTTATCCAACCGGAGCCTCTCCCCTAAAGTCCAGATTCATATATCCAGCGTAGCACCTCTATTTGGATGTCTAATAGATGTCTCAGACTTCAAAAGCTTGGACCCCTGATCTCCACCTTTGACTCTGCCTCTCTTGTCTGCTTTCTTGGCAGTCTCTCCATCTTGGTTAATGGCATCCCCATATTTCCAGGTGTGTGAGGACAAAATCTCTCCTTTCAGATCTCCTTCTCTCCTCCTCTCAGTGCACCCCGTTGGCTCTTCCTCCAAGCTATGCATGCTCATGATCCAGCCATGTGATGAATGTTATGTGTCAACTTGGCCAGCAGTACCCAGATATTCAATTAAGCACAGTCTAAATGGTACTGTGGAGATAGTGCTTTTAGATGAGATTAACATTTAAATCTGTGGGCCGGGCATGGTGGTTCATGCCTGTAATCCCAGCACTTTGGGAGGCTGAGGTGGGCAGATCATTTGAAGTCAGGAGTTCAAAACCAGCCTGGCCAACATGGTAAAACCCCATCTCTATTAAAAGTACAAATATTAGCCAGGCGTGGTGGGAGGTGCCTGAAATCTCAGCTACTGAGGAGGCTGAAGCAGGAGAATCGCTTGAGCCCGGGAAGCAGAGGTGGCAGTGAGCAGAGATCACACCTTGGCACTCCAGCCTGGGTGACAGAGTGAGACTCTGTCTCAAAAATAAATAAATAAATAAATAAATCTGTGGATTTTCAGTAAAGTGGGTAATGTGGGTGGGCCTCACCGAATCAGTTGACAGTCTTAAAAAAAAAGAAAAAAAAAAAGACTGACCTCCCAGAAGGCAGACGGAGTTCTGCCAGCACATTTTCTTTGAACTCCGGCTGCAACCATCATCCCTATCCTGGCTCTCCAGCCTGCTGGCCTAGCCTGTAGATCTGGGATTTGCCAGCCCTCACAATCATGGGAGCCAATTCCTTAAAATAAAATCTCTCTCTGGAGAAAAGAAGAAAATGCTCATGACAATGACAGCCCTTGGTTCTGTAACTGGTTATGTGGTCATGGCTGGTACATAAAACTACCTTCTTCCACTACCCATTCTGCATTCCCACGGCCCTCAGCAAGCACTGGCTGTGGTTCTTTACCTGATGGGGTGTCCCGAACCCTCATTCCTAAGGGGTCTGGGCCATTCATAATCCTGCCTGGATTGGATTGTTTTGTTTTCCATTGACTTTAATCACAAGCTACGGTAATCCTAAGAGATAGCCTAAGGGACCTCCTGTATTCCAGATATTGTCTTCCTTGCCTCTGCTGTGGAGTAGTCCACTATCCCCTTGGTAGTCAGGATCAATCCCTCCAGCCAGCACAAGACTTCCCTTTTTGCCTGTTGATTCAGTGGCACGAGGAGCCCAAAGTGACTGGGCAGTCTTAACTTCTATTCAATAGAACTACTGTTGTGTCTTCTAATGGAAGGAAGCATTCCTTCCTTTGGACTAAGACCTCTCAGCAGACCATAAAGCTGCAGGGACAGGAAGCAAAAATTTTGCTAGTGAGTCACTAGGGGTAATAGTGGGTGGTGCTACTCCCATCTTCACCCGTTGGTGCTAGACCTGTGAATCTCGCTACTAGGCCACCGAGGATCTGCTAACACATTCCATTGTTCTGTTTCTTTTTTCTTTTTGAGACAGAGTGCTGGAGTGCAGTGGCACAATCTCAGCTCACTGCAACCTCTGTCTCCTGGGTTAAAGCCTGCCTCAGACTCCTGAGTAGCTAGGATAATAGGCACCTGCCACCATGGCCAGCTAATTTTTGTATTTTTAGTAGAGATAGGGTTTCACCGTATTGTCCAAGCTGGTCTTGAACTCCTGAAACTCAGGTGATCTGCCCGCCTTGGCCTCCCAAAGTGCTGGGATTACAGGCGTGAGGCACCATGCCTGGCCTCTCATTTTTTTCATGAGCCTAGCCATGCATCTAAAGTAATACTTTTTATATTTAATATAGAATTTTAGGTGTTTTTAATGGAAGAATGTCAAGGATAACTTGACCACAATTTTGCAGGACTAGAAACCTCTTGCAAAGCTTCTCCATCTTGTTTGCTGCAAAGAGGCACACTTCTTCTCTGAGCATTCTTTTATGACCATCCCCTCACCCCAAAAAAACCTGTTCCTTTTTGTGCAATTTATGTATCCAGGAAATAAGGAAAAAAAAAAAAAGAACCAATGTTTTTTCCTCCCCTTTGCCAGCTTAGAATATAAACACTTCAAGGGTGGAAATTTCCTTAGGAATGCTTTGTGTAGTGAATAACTGCTCTTTTTTTTTTTTAAACAGAATCTCGCTCTGTTGCCCAGGCTGGAGTGCACTGGCGTGATCTCGGCTCGCTGGAAGCTCTGCCTCCTGGGTTCACACCATTCTCCTGCCTCAGCCTCCCGAGTAGCTGGGACTACAGGCACCCGCCACCACGCCAGGCTTTTTGTGTCTTTAGTAGAGATAGGGTTTCACCATGTTAGCCAGGCTGGTCTCGATCTCCTGACCTCGTGATCTGCCTGCCTTGGCCTCCCAAAGTGCTGGGATTACAGCGTGAGCCACTGCTCTTAATCATAAACTCCCATTTGTTTCCATAGGTCTGTATGGCAAATTGGATGTTTCCTACTTGACTATGCTTTACGTGGACTGGGGAGCTGAACTGGTAATTTAAAGGCATCTTTTATTGACTCCTTATTGTATATTAAAGGGCATGCTTTGGTTGAGTAAAAATGCTTTGGACTGAATGTTTGTGTCTACCCCAAATTCGTATGTTGAAACCTTAACCCCCAATGTGATGACATTAGGATATGGGGCATTTGGGAAGCAATTATGTCATAAAGATGAAGCCATCAGGATAGGATTAGTGCCCTTAGCAAGAGACGGGAGAGAGTTGGCTCTCACTTTCTATGTGAAGACACAGCAAGAATGTGGCTGTCTACAAACCAGAAGTGGGCCCTCCCCAGATACTGAATCCGTAAGTATCTGGATCTTTGACTTCCCAGCCTCCAGAACTGTGAGAAACCAATGTTTGTTGTTTAGGCCACCCAGTCTCTGGTACTGTTACAGCAGCCCAGATTGACTAAGACAAGTTTTACAGATCATAAGAAATTTTGCTTAAAATTTTGCCTGTAAAAGGGATCTGTAAAAGGGATACTCTTGGAATTGCTCAACTGTATACGGATTTAACCAGTAGAAGATTGTATTAGTCTGTTTTCACGCTGCTGATAAAGACATACCCGAGAGTGAGCAATTTGCCAAAGAAAGAGGTTCCACGTGGCTGGGGAAGCTTCACAATCATGGCGGAAGGCAAGGAGGAGCAAGTCACATCTTATGTGAATGGCAGCAGGCAAAGAGAGTTTGTGCAGGGAAACTCTGCCTTATAAAGTCATCAGATCTTGTGAGGATTTTTTTTTTTTTTTTTTTTTTTTTTTTTTTTGAGACGGAGTCTCACTCTGTGGCCCAGGCTGTAACACAATGGCGCAATCTCGGCTCACTGCAAACCTCCGCCTCCCGGGTTCAAGCCATTCTCCTGCCTCAGCCTCCCGAGTAGCTGGGATTACAGGTGTGTGCCAAATGCCCAGCTAACTTTTATATTTTTGGTGGAGGCATGGTTCCTCTGTGTTGACCAGGCTGGTCTCGAACTCCTGACCTCAAGTGATCTGCCTGCTTTGGCCTCCCAAAGTGCTGGGATTACGGGCGTGAGCCACGGTCCCCGGATGTCAGGTTTATTCACTATCATGAGAACAGCACTGCAAAGACCTGCCCCCATGATTCAATGATCTCTCACGGGGTCCCTCCCATAATACATGGAAATTATGAGAGTACAATTCAAGATGAGATTTGGGTGGGGACACAGAGCCCAACCATATCAAAGATATTCTGTGGAAGTCTCTGTCATTATATTATTGGTCAATACAATGGCTCTCTCAAGTAATCCAGCAAGTATCGTCTGAATGAAGGGGATAAAGTCAGTTTCACAGCCTCAGAGAAGCTGCCTTTTGCCTGTTGCCTTCAGCCTGAACAGGGTGCTGACCACACCAGGCTCACTGGCCAGGCAGGAAGCCACTGCTGCAAAGTCCAGTGTGGTGTGGCAGGAGGGTGAGGGGGCAATCGACATGCTTTGTTATCCTTAAGAGAACGGCTACTCATCACTCCTGGTTACTTCCAGGAATAGTCACCCTCCCTCATTTCTGTAAGCAACTAAGAGGATGCTGTCAGTGTGGAAAGCGTCCCAGCAGCGTTTGCCATTTCACTGCATCATCCTTCTGGAAAGCACCTTTAGCTCATTCCTCCTACAGCAAAGACGCTTGTTTACAGAGAGCAAGCGCTTCTTGTATGCCTCCCTGACACAGGCAGTGCATAGAACTCCCGGAGATGACGGGCAAACCCAGGAGCCCCGTGAACAACAGGCCACAGAATTACTTAGGGAATTAGGAGTTGGAGAGGAGCTAAATGTTTCCAAGGCTTTGCAAATCATTCTCACAGACCTACAAAGGACCGCTAAAAAAGCTTCCAAATGAGAGTGCATAAAATAGTAAAGAACGAGATCAGAATGAATGGAAATGATCCCGGCAGCCTTTTCATTTTTGGAATCCTTCAAAGCTGCTCATTGCCTTTGTCAGAGCCAGGGATTTCAAGCAAAAGGTTCCCAGTTGCCAATTGTTCTAAGATGTTTAAAAAATGGTTCTCATGCTTCAAGGTTTTTTTTTTTTTTCTTTTTTTTAAAAAAAGGCCCAACAGGGTTTTGATTTTGTCCCATCTTTATGTTATTTCTGAAAATCTAAGACCATTTAGACCTCTTGCAAGCACAGCAACTCTCACAATAACATGTTCATCAGCGGAGCCAGTGGTGAGAGTCGTGGTCAGGCTGTTACCGTCCACTAATCCAAATGATGGTCTTTAACAAAGCCGCTCCTCAGCTGCGCTTCTGATCCCTGGGTGTCGCTTCTTCTGCCTCCTCGGAGCATCTGCATGTGGAAAGCACCCTGGAGCTGCCTTTTCAGTGCACAGCACTTTCTGTCTTAATTAATGTACCCCATGTCTGTTGGGAAGCACAGTGTCCTATGGCATCTGGCAGCAATGATACGGGTCACAGTCTAATTTCAAGCAGTTAAATGTCAGGAAGGCAGAGGCCAGCCCATTTTTTGGACCTTGACTTTGAAGACAGGTGTCGTTGCCAGGCTTCCTCATCCCCCTTCCCGTTCCCTGTGGATTCTAATAGAAACCATCCCACAGCTGGAAGAAGTCTTAGCACATTATGGCAGTTTTCTTTTACTCCCTCGGGCAATGCAAAAATGTAGCTATCATAGGTTGTTTTTCAGGAAGCAGTTCCTCCTGGGCAGAGAAAATTATGAAAAGGACGCGTCATTTGAACTAGACCTTGAAATAGGAGAAAACATCAGGTGTGGAGAAGGATATTTTCAGAGGGTTCTACTTCTGGCTGTGACAAGTACCTGAGAATAGACCAACTTTCCTAAAAATATTAGCCAGGCGTGGTGGTGTGTGCCTGTGGTTCTAGTTGCTCAGGAGGCTGAGGTGGGAGGACAGCTTGAGCTGGGCAGTTCGAGGCTGCAGTGAGCTATGATCACGCCATTGCACTCCAGCCTTGATGATAGAGCAAGACCCTGTCTCTTAAAAAAAAAAATTAAAAAAAATATAGACCAACTTTCCTACCGAGACTCATCACAAAAGCTGAATAATATTTCAAAAACACCTGTTTGAAGGCATTAGAGGCCAACCGAGTCAGCCAGGCTATCACCATTGTTCTCTTCAGGGCATTTGCTGATTTGTGCACGGAGTTCAGAGCCAGAGCAGAAGTGCTGCCCAGAGCTTTTCGCTCTCTCAAGATGCTGTGGAGAGTACTGGAGTTGACTGCCACCAAAGCAGTCAGGACAGGATGAAAGATTGTGGATGGTAAGCGGTTTTAGAATTCTGGTTTTAAAATTCAGTTTATCATTAACAATGAATGAGCAGGCCAGGCACGGTGGTTCAGGCCTGTAATCCCAGCACTTTGGGAGGCCAAGGCAGGCGGATCACCTGAGGTCAGGAGTTGGAGACCAGCCTGGCCAACATAGTGAAACTCCATCTCTACTAAAAATACAAAAATTAGCCAGGCATGTTGGTGTGCGCCTGTAATCCCAGCTACGCAGGAGGCTGAGGCAGGAGAATCACTTGAATTCGGGACGTGGAAGTTGCAGTGAGCCAAGATTGCGCCATTGCACTCCAGCCTGGGTGACAAGAGCCAAACTCTGTCTCAGAAACAAAAAACAAAATACAAACAAAACAATGAATGACGAGTGAAACTGTTCAGTAAAATAAAATTCTTGCCGGGCGCGGTGGCTCAAGCCTGTAATCCCAGCACTTTGGGAGGCCGAGACGGGCGGATCACGAGGTCAGGAGATCAAGACCATCCTGGCTAACACGGTGAAACCCCTTCTCTACTAAAAATACAAGAAAAATTAGCCGGGCGAGGTGGCGGGCGCCTGTAGTCCCAGCTACTCGGGAGGCTGAGGCAGGAGAATGGCGTGAACCCGGGGGGGCGGAGCTTGCAGCGAGCCGAGATCGCGCCACTGCACTCCAGCCTGGGGCACAGAGCAAGACTCCGTCTCAAAAAAAAAAAAAAAAAAAAAAAAAAA
>NC_037678.1:5473425-5487903 GCF_003255815.1 Theropithecus gelada
AAAAAAAAAAAAAAAAAAAAAAAAAAAAGAAAAGGGAAAAAAAAATAAAATTCTTGAGCAGTAGACTATGCCTTCTCCCCTCTGGACAGATAAACCCACTCTTCAAGGGAAATTAAGTTCTAATCAGAAAGTTACTTGATGAGTTAGGGAATCAGATTATGGGGGTAGAGTTTGAGGCTGCAAGAAGCTATGGTTTTTAAAAAAAAAAAAAAAAAAGAGTTGGAGGCTTCCAGTCTGATGCAGCCAGCCTGATATCAGGGCTGGGTCCTCTGTGAGGGGCAGCTTAAATCCTGGAGCAGGACACCCTCTTCCTGGACAGTGCTCACACAGGCACTGGGGACTTGGCTCTTTGTTTTTCCCTTTCCTCTTTTTTTTTTTTCCATGATCACCTGTCTTTTAGTTTGCAGAGAATTCCTTCCAATGATTCCTTCCAAAGAAACCCAATGATTAATTAGGTTTCTGCTACTAATTTACACTGGTATTGCAGTCCCATCTTTTTAAGACTCAGGAGTGTGCAGGAGCCAGCTCATGCCAGCTGGGGAGAACTGAGGGTACACGTCGCCCCCCAACTCTTCATTCAATTTTGTCAAAAGGGTAGCTTGATTGGCTATGGTGGGAGTGGTTACGGAAACTGACAAGCACTATGAATCAGGACTTCTTCCACAAAGAGCCAGTTGTTAAACATTTACCAGCACACCACCACCCAGACTTTTGGATTGGAACTTGGGTTGAGGGTGGCGGGTTGGGGGTGGAGGCAAAATGTTCCAAACTCTTGGGTCTCACTTTCACTGAAATTCCCAGGTTACTCCTGCAAATCATTAATGTCATCATTGTCCAGGGATTTTAGATAATATCTTGGAGAACAATCTTTTCTTTCTTTTTTTGGAGTTTCACTCTGCCGCCCAGGCTGGAGTGCAGTGGCTCGCTGCAACCTCTGCCTCTCGGGTTCCAGTGATTCTCCTGCCTCAGCCTCCTGAGTAGCTGGGACTACAGACGCCTACCACCACACTCGGCTAATTTTTTGTGTTTTTTTTTAATAGACACGAGGTTTCACCATGTTGACTAGACTGGTCTGGAAATCCTGACCTCAGGTGATCCTCCCACCTTGGCCTCCCAAAGTGCTGGGATTACAGGAGTAAGCCACCGTGCCCAGCCAAATATCTTGGAGAGCAATCTAATTTCCCTTACGTCTGGGTTCCATAGGGGCACATTTCACTTCTGCCCCATGTACCAGCAGAAGGCCAGGCTGTGATGCCTTGAACGGCAGTCTAAGAAGAGCAACAAGAGGAGTTAGTAAACCATCGTATCATTTAGTTGAAAGGTGGCAGAGGCCTGAATTGGCCATAATAGCTGCTTGTGGGGTCAGCTCATCTACCACCTAGAATGCAATTTCATTTGAGAGTCATGTTTCCATTCTATTAGGTTGGTGGGGCAAAAGTAATTGTGGATTTTGCCATTACTTTTTATTTAATTTTTATTTTTTTGAGACGGAGTCTTGCTTTGTTGCCCAGGCTGGAGTGCGGTGGTGTGATCTTGGCTCACCACAACCTTTGCCTCCCAGGTTTAAGCAATTCTCCTGCCTCAGCCTCCTGAGTAGCTGGGGCGTGCCACCAAGCCCGGCTAATTTTTTTTTTTTTTTTTTTTTTGTATTTTTAGTGGAGATGGGGTTTCACCATATTGGTCAGGCTGGTCTTGAATTTCTGACCTCTTGATCCACCTGCCTCGGCCTCCCAAAGTGCTGGGATTACAGGTGTGAGCCACCGTGCCCAGCCACCATTACTTTTAATGTAACCATCGCACAGAATAAGGATCTCAAGGACTCTCAGAGTGTGACTACATATCAATTTACAACACATCTCTTTCTTTATCTTTCAATTAGTCAGCCTTTGCAGGGTTCTTGAATATCAGGAGATAGACATTTTCAGAAGCAGACCCTTGGGTTTATTAGGTCAAAAGTAAGTAATATCAACCATTCGGAGGACTGGAAGCTTCAGGTCATGGAATGACAATTTAGCTGTTCATGAGAAGAATTCATGGTTTTATTGTATCTCTTTCTACAAAGACATCTCATATATTCTCATTAATATATATTAAAAGTCTATTATGTGTAACCTGAGATTTTGACTCAAGTACTGTAATGACTATGTCCGGAACAAGCAAGGGTTTTGTTTGTTCTGTAACCCAAAGTAGAGCTCTACCAGAACTGTAGACAAGATCTTCCTTGAGTAATTATCTCAGTAAGCGCTGGTGGGTTGTGATTTGTAACAAACAAAAAAGAATTGCAGGGCGCAGGGGCTCACACCTGTAATCCCAGCACTTTGGGAGGCCGAGGCAGGCGGATCACGAGGTCAAGAGATCGAGACCATCCTGACTAACAAGATGAAACCCCGCCTCTACTAAAAAACACAAAAATTAGCCGGCCATGGTGGCGGGCGCCTGTAGTCCCAGCTACTCAGGAGGCTGAGGCAGGAGAATGGCATGAACATGGGAGGCGCAGCTTGCAGTGAGCTGAGATTGTGCCACTGCGCTCCAGCCTGGGAAACAGAGCAAGACTCCATCTCAAAAAAACAAAACAAACAAAACAAAACAAAAAAAACTATCGGAGACTGAGTAATTTATGAAGAAAAGAGGTTTAATTGACTCACAGTTCTGCAGGCTATACAGGAAGCACGGCTAGGGGGTCCTCAGGAAATTTACAATTATGGCGGAAGGTGAAGGGGAAGCAGACACATCTTACCACGCTGGAGCAGGAGAGAGAGAGCAAAGGCGGAAGTGCTACACGCTTTTAAACAACCAGATCTCGTGAGAGCTCACTCACTATCACGAGAACAGCAAGGGGGAAATTCTTCCCTGTGATCCAATCACCCCCCACCGGGACCCTCCCGCAACACTGGGGATTACCATTCAGCAGGAGATTTGGGTGGGGACACACAGCCAAACCGTATCAGTTTCCTTTGAAACACAGAAGTTTTAAATTTTGTTGAAGTCCAATTTATCTAATATTTTTTCTTTTGTTGTTTGTACTTCTGGTGTCATATTTAAGATACCAGTGTCTAACCCAAGGTCACAAAGATTTAACCTATTTTTCTTATAAGGGCTTTATAGTTTTCATTATTACTTCAGAACTTTGATGTATTTTTTTTCTATCCTTTTTTAGTTTTAAAAATTGTGATAAAATACACAGAGCATTTAGTGCCTTCAACATTTTGAAGTGTATGGTTCAGTAGCATTAAGCACATTTACATTGTTGTACAGCCAGTCACCACCACCAGTCCCACAGAACTCCTTTCATCTTGCAAAACTGAAACTGTTAAACAATACATTCCCCCCTCCCCAGTCCCTGGAGATCATCATTCCACTTTCTCCCTTGGAGTTTCAATACTCTAGGGACCTCATATATGTGGAGTCATATCATATTTGTCCTTTTGTGACTGGTTTATTTCACTTAGTTTAATAATGTCATCAAGCCTTACCTATGTTATAGCATGTGTCAGAATTTTCTTCCTTTGTAAGGCTAAATAACATTCCATTGTATGGATATACTACATTTTTGTTTATTTATTCATACATTCACAGACACTTGGATTGGCCTCTACTTTTTGGCTATTGTGAATAATGCTGTTATGAACATGGGTATACAAATACCTGTTCAAGACCTTGATTTTAATTATTTTGGCTACATGTCCAGAAGTAGAATTGCTGGATCATATGGTAATTCTATGTTTAATTTTTTGAGGAACCACAATACTGTTTTCCATAGCTGCTACACCATTTACATTCCCACCAACACTGCACAAGGGTCCCCATTTCTCCATATCCTTGCCAACACTTGTTAGTTTTTTAAAAAATTTTTGATAGTTGCCATCCTAATGGATTTAAGGAGGTATCTCACTGTGGTTTTGATTTGTGTTTCCCTGGTGAGCATGTTTTCATGTAATTATTGGCCATTTGTATATCTTTTTTGGAGAAATGTCTATTCAAGTTCTTTGCTCATTTTAAAAATTAAGTCATTTTGTTGTTGTTGAGTTGTAGGAATTCTTTATATTCTGTGGATATTAATAACTTATCAGATATATGATTTGCAAACCTTTTTTTTTCTGTTCCAGGGCCACCTTTTCACTCTGTAGATTATGTCCTTTGATGAACACAAGTTTTAAATTTTTAAGTTGTATTTTGTTGTCTGACTTTTGGTGTCATATCCAAGAAATCATTGCCAAATCTAATGTTATGGAGTTTTTCTCCCATATTTTCTTCGAAGAATTTGATAGTTTTAGATCTTATGTTTAGATCTTTGATCCATTTTGAGTTAATTTTTTTTTTTTTTTTTTTTGAGATAGGGTCTCACTCTGTCGCCCAGGTTGGAGTGCAGTGGTGTAATCTCGGCTTACTGCAACAGCCACCTCCCAAGTTCAAGTGATTCTCCTGCCTCAGCCTCCCAAGTAGCTAGGACTATAGGCGTGTACCACCATGCCCAGCTAATTTTTGTATTTTTTGGTAGAGACAGGGTTTCACCATGTTGGCCAGGCTGGTCTTGAACTCCTGACCTCAAGTGATTTGCCTGCCTCCTTCATTTTTGTTTACGGTGTAAGGTAGAGCTTGGTTCCATTTTGAGGTTTTTTTTTGTTTTTTGTTTTTTGTTTTTTTTGCATATGGTGTGAAGTAGTAGTTCAGCTTCATCCTTTTACATGTGGATATCTAGTTGTTCCAGCACTAATTGTTGAAAATACTACTCTTTCCCCGTTAAATGGTCTTGGCACACTTGTCGAAATCAATTGACCATGAATGTGAAGCTTTATTTCTGGACTCTTAATTCAATTCCACTGATGTACATGACTATTCTTCTGTCAGCACCACACTATTTTTGTTACTGTAGCTTTGTAGTATATTTTGGAATCAGAAAATGTGGCCTTCCAAGCTTGTTGTTTTTCAAGATTGTTTTGGCTATTCTGGGTCTCTTGCATTTCTGAATGAATTTTAGGTTCAGCTTGTCAATTTCTGGAGAAAAAAAAGCAGCTGGAATTTTCACAGAGGTTGCAGTGAATCTGTAGATGAATTTGGGATACTCCCATCCTAACAATCCATGAACACAGGTGTCTTTTATTTACTCAGGTTTTCTTTAATTTTTTTCCAACAATATTGTAGTTTTCAGTGTACAAGTATATTTCTGTTATTAAATGTATTTCTAAGTATTTTATTTTTATCAATGCTATTGTAAATTGAATTTTATTCTTCATTAATCTTCAGATTTTTCATTGCCAATATATAGAGATAAAATTAATTTTTTTTTTTGAGACAGAGTTTATCTGTGTTGCCCAGGCTGCAGTGCAGTGGCATAATCTCGGCTCACTGCAACCACCGTCTCCTGGGTTCAAACTATTCTCATGCCTCAGCCTCCCAAGTAGCTGGGATTACAGGCACCTGTAACCACACCTGGCTAATTTTTGTATTCTTAGTAGAAACCGGGTTTCACTATGTTGGCTAATCTGGTCTTGAACTCCTGACCTCAAGTGATCTGCCCGCCTCGGTCTCCAAAAGTGCTGGGATTACAGGTGTGAGCCACTGAACCTGGCTGAGATACAATTAATTTTTTGATATTGATTGTGTGTCCTATAATTTACCGAACTTCTTTAATTAGTTCTAATAGTTTTTGTGGGTTTCTTAGTTTTTTTTTTTTTCTTTTTTAGACGTTAAGTTCTAGGGTACATGTGCACAATGTGCAGGTTTGTTACATATGTATACATGTGCCATGTTAGTGTGCAGGATTTTCTACATACAAGGTCATGTCATCCATGAATAGAAATAGTTTTACTCCTTTATTTCTAATCTGGATGCCTCTTATTTCTTCTTATTGCCTAATAGCCTGGCTACAATCTCCAATAATGTGTTGAATGAAAGTAACAAGAATGGATATCCTTGTTCTTGATCTTAGGGGAAAAGCATTCAACATCTCATCATCAAGTAGAATGTAACTGTGTGCTGGGCGCAGTGGCTCACGCCTGTAATCCAAGCACTTTGGGAAGCTGAGGCAGGTAGATTACTGAGGTTGGGAGTTCAAACCAGCCTGACAAACATGGAGAAATCCCATCTCTATTAAAAATACAAAAAATTAGCCAGGCGTGGTGGTGCATGCCTATAATCCCAGCTACCCGGGAGGTTAAGTTAGGAGAATTGCTTGAACCTGGGAGGTGGGCGGAGGTTGCGGTGAGCCAAGATCACGCCACTGGACTCCAACCTGGGCAACAAGAGCAAAACTCCGTCTCAAAAAAAAAAAAAATGTAACTGTGAGTTTTTCACATATTATCAAGTTGAAGAAGTTTCGTTCTATTCCTCGCTTGCTGAATGTTTTTATGAAAGGGTTTTGGATTTTGTCAAATGCCTTGTCTGTATCTCTTGAGATGATCATGTGATTTTTGGTCTTTATTCTATCCATATGTTACATCATACTAATTTTTGGATGCTAAATCAAACTTGAATTGTTGGGATAAGAATATCATTTGATTCCTGGGATAAATCCCCATTTGGTCACGGCATATAATCCTCTTTATATGTTTCTGGATTTAATTTGCTAATATTTTATTGAAAATTTTTTGTGGTATATTCAAAAGAGATATTGGTCTTTAGTTTTCTTTTCTTTTCTTTCTTTTTTTTTTTTTGAGACGGAGTCTCACTCTGTCACCCAGGCAGGAGTTCAGTGGTTTGATCTCGGCTCACTGCAACCTCCGTCTCTTGAATTCAAGCGTTCTCCTGCCTCAGCCTCCCAAGTAGCTGGGATTACAGGCACCTGCCACCATGCCTGGCTAATTTTTGTATTTTTAGTAGAGACGGCATTTCACCATGTTGGTCAGGCTGGTCTCAAACTCCTGACCTCAGGGGATCTGCCGAGCTTGGCCTCCCAAAGTGCTGGGATTATAGATGTGAGCCGCTGCGCCTGGCCTAGTTTTCTTTTCTCGTGATGTCTTTGTGTGATTTTGGTAGCAGGGTGACACTGGCTTCAGGGAATGAATTGGCAGCCCTGTCTAGACACTATATTTAAGTGTATTAAGTGTAAGCATACAATTCAGTGCATTAAATAAATCACAATGTTATGTCACTCTCAATTATCCACTCCCAGAACTTTTTCGTTATCTCAGAGAGAAACTCTGTATCCATTAAACAACTCCCCAGCCCCCTCTCCTCAGCCCTGGCACCTCTATTAGACTTTTTGTCTCTATTAATTTGCTTGTTATTGATACTTTACCCGTGGAATCATCCAGCATTTGTTCTTTTGTACCTGGCTTATTTCTCTGCATTCTTTTCTGTTTTTCCATGCCTGGAGGGTTTGTTTCCTTGGAAAGTTACAATTTCAAGAAGTATTTAACTCACACATAGTGTAGTATTGCACCTTTGAACAAATTTAGTTGAAGATGCTTTTGAAACTAGTTTATCTTGTCTTTAATTATTTTGGGGGTTACTTAATTGTGAAATATATCTTATCTTATAGGGTCTCTTGATATTACAGCTTTAAAAAAAAAAGATATTTTATCACTACAAATTAGGTGCTTGGCAGAGTCTTTATTTTTATTTTTTGAGAGAGAGTTTTGCTCTTGTTGCCCAGGCTGGAGTGCAATGGCCTGATCTTGGCTCACTGCAACCTCCGCCTCCCAGGTTCAAGCGATTCTCCTGCCTCAGTGTCCCGAGTAGCTGGGATTACAGGCATGCACCACCACACCTGACTAATTTTTGTATTTTTAGTAGAGACAGGGTTTCGTCATGTTGCCCAGGCTGGTCTTGAACTCCTAACCTCAGGTGATCCACCTGCCTTGGCTGCAAAGTCTTCAATATAAAAAGAAATGTATGTGACTTTTATCGGTAATTTGTATTTTCTTTCTGACCCTAGTATGGTTTTAAAATTTGTTTTAAAAATGTTTTCTCTCATTCACACCACCATCAGATTTCCCTTTTTTTTTTTTTCTGTCTTTCCACTGCTTTCCAATCTTAGCCAGTCAGAGCTCGCACGGTCTATCAGAAAAATCAAATCAGTTCTCCCTCTTTTGAAGCCAGATCCAGTTAGCTGAGCATGGAGGCACTGGGTTGGCCACAGGCTATAGGAGGGCGAGAGGCATTGAGGACAGAAAGTCCCCAGTGGGCTCGTTCATCCTGGGCTTAAAGAATGGCTCGGAAGAGCGCAGAGAAGCCCATTCCTCAGCATCCTCTTCCCACCCCCCACACAGCCCCCACCCTGTTCTCTGAAGACCAAAACCAGCTGGTCCCCTGACTTTGCTCTGTGTGAAATAAAAAGAACAGTCTCACATACCTCTTGTCTAGAATGATAGGAAATTACCTCCCACTTCTCATTGTATTATTATTATTATTATCATCATCATCATCATCATCATGAGATGGAGTCCTGCTCTGTCACCCAGGTTGGCGTGCAGTGGCACAATATTGGCTCACTGCAACCTCCACCTCCTGGTTCAAAAGATTCTCTTAGCTCAGCCTCCTGAGTAGTTGGGACCACAGGTGCCCGCCACCATGCCAGGTGAATTTTTTTTTTTTTTTTTTGAGACAGAGTCTCGCTCTGTCGTCCAGGCTGGTGTGCAGTGGCCCGATCTCGGCTCACTGCAAGCTCCACCTCCCGGGTTCACACCATTCTCCTGCCTGAGCCTCCCGTGTAGCTGGAATTACAGGCGCCTGACACCACGCCTGGCTAATTTTTTTGTATTTTTAGTAGAGACAGGGTTTCACCGTGTTAGCCAGGATGGTCTCAATCTCATGACCTCGTGATCCACCCGCCTCGGCCTCCCAAAGTGCTGGGATTACAGGCGTGAGCCACCACGCCCAGCCATTTTTTGTATTTTTAGTAGAGATTGGGTTTCACCATGTTAGCCAGGATAGTCTCGATTTACTGACCTTGTGATCCGCCTGCCTCAGCCTCCCAAAGTGCTGGGATTACAGGTGTGAGCCACTGCGCCCGGCCCCCACTTCTAATTTTAAAATCAGCTTGAACTCAGCAGTCAGATTGGTTACTCCTGGACCCTCTCCCCCTTTCCCTGCTGGCCATTCTTCCTGCTAGGAGGCCATTAGGGCAGGGTCTGTCCCACTGTCCTGATGATGACAATGATTCTAGCTAACACTTATGCCTCTCTGTCTTTACACGGTAGCTCATTTCTGTCTCACAACAACTCTAAGTGGTTAAAGAAACTGAGACATGAGAGGTCAAGCAGTTTGCGCAGGTCACAAAACTAGTGTTCTTCCTGAGCCCGTGCCCTGAGCAGGAGCGAGCTCTCTCTGGGGCTTGTCCACCATCCAGCACTCAATCTTGGTTTAATGGCTGCCCGAGCCAAAGTCCTTAAATATCATTCTCTCTCACTGGGAAAGAAAGGAGCCACCAAGGCCGTTTGAGCATTAGCACATTTGCAACGACTTCAGGTGATTTTCTTTTTCGTGATTATAGCACTTTTTCCACGATCAGTCCACGTCATCTACTTACCATGACCCTCGAATCAATAAATAGAATGCATCAAATGCAATACAAATAAACACAATATATCCAAACAATGTTGTAAATGAACAGCGTATTTAAACAAATAAATCCAATGACCAAGGCCCCTAAGTGGATGCTCAACCTGGTTCGAGGGTATTCTCTAGTTTCTACACTTTCCTGGCAGAAAGTCTGAGAGGGAGGGAGCCAACATCATGTTTTTATTTCAATTCCTGTCATACTTTCTCTGTGCTTCCAAGAAATTTCTCTGAACGTCTCAATCCCCCTTTCGCTCCCCTATTGTATTGGAGTTATTTATGCGCTAACTTCATTCCCCTGTTCCTTACACAAAGCACCTGCAGGGCAGGCTGGCTCTTTGATTCACCTGTCTGTCCTCTTCCTCCTTTCCACCCACTGGCCTCCCCCCTCCCCAGACAGTGTCCAGCGCCACGTCTGGCCCATTGGAAGGGCTCAGTACATATTTAGTGGGTGAATGAGTGAAGTCTTGTTGACAGCTGTTGTGAGAACTCAGTTCTTCTTAGTTTAAAAGAATTTAAACAAGAGACACACAGTGAAGGAGATGCCGTACGAAGTAATTTATTACAAGAGTAAAAGAATATTTTGAGTGCTGGGCGCAGTGGTTCATGCCTGAAATTCCAGCACTTTGGGAGGCCGAAGTGGTCAGATCACCTGAAGTCAGGAGTTCAAGGCCAGCGTGGCCAACATGGTGAACCCCTCACCGCTACTAAAAATACAAAAAATTAGCCGGGCATGGTGGCAGGTGCCTGTAATCCCCAGCTACTCGGGAGACTGAGGCAGGAGAATTGTTTGAAACCGGGAGGTGGAAGTTGTTGTGAGCCGAGATCGCACCACTGCACTCCAGCCTGGGCAGCAGAGACTCTGTCTCCAAAAAAAAAAAAAAAATTTGCAAGTGAAGTGCAAAATAGACATACCCTGGAGGGAGAGAAAGAATGCAGGGCGGGCTGCTCACAAGGATGAGACAGTATTGATTATTGCTGGGGAAACCCCTTTTGTGGGAGTCTTACATGGTTATTCATAAGGAGGTGGAAAGAGGTGTTACTAGGAAGCATGTTCTGGGTGGTCCTCTGGGTGCGCATGCGCAGTAGCTGTACCTACTTGGCTGTACGTCGCGTGTCTCATTAGCATGTTAAATCTCCACCCAAGAGTGTGTTTTTTACTATTATAATGAGCAAAGGGTTGGTCTGAGGACAGGTAAAATCAAAATGTGCCTGCTTCCTACAGGGGAACTTCCCTACGGGACATAGCTTTGCTTGGATGAGCTCGACTGCAGCGCCAGTGCTAGGGCTTATTGTGTTGAGGTCTGGTTGCCACAGTTGCCATGGCCCGAGGTCATGGTTACTTTCTTGACTATTTATTCTGCCTCATTCTTTCTAAGACATTGTGTGGTGGAAGAGATCCATGGACGCCCACCCATGCTTGTTCCCATGGTCCAAATGAGAATGGCTCAGGATGTCTCCACTGAACTTTCATGGTATCAGAAAGGGCTTTTCTTGTGTTATATTGTGTTTTACTGAGGCAACACAATTATGTTCAGTAGAGTCCAAGTGAGATAGTCATGCGGTACAGATATTTGAAAGAAGACATTTAATTGGAACAAGAAGGATGTGGTTCTCCGTTCCATCACCACGACTCTCCAGTCCCTGCAGGCTTCCAGGGCCTCAGTGGCCATGAGGTTGTCTCCAGGGCCCCTCCTCCTTTCCCATGTCTCTGTCTCCTGGAAGCTTGCTGTCCCACAGCCTCAGCTCTGAATGATCTGAAGCTTATGACACACAAATTTCCACCCCACGGGCTGATAAGTGCATTTTCTGCAGGAAGGTAATATTATCTCTCCATTAAAGCAGTAATGATTTATTATTTGATTGTAATTAGGACCGAATTCTGGATGGGAAGGGAAGGACTACGGTCTCCACCTCAAGTTTATATTCTCGTATTTTATTTTTCAGACAGGGTCTCACTCTGTCACCCAGGCTGGAGTGCCAGGTTGCAATCCCTGCTCACTGTAGCCTCAATCTCCTGGGCTCAAGTAATCCTCTGACATCAGCCTCCTGAGTAGCTAGGACTACACATGTGCACCATCACACCCAGCTATTTTTAAAATGTTTTGTAGAGACAGGATCTCGCCCTGTTGCTCAGGCTGGTCTCCAACTCCTGGACTCAAGCGATCCTCCTGCCTTGGCCTCCCAAAGTGCTAAGATTACAATCGTGAGCTACCACGTCCAGCCTCTCAAGAATATTTTAGAAAGAAGAGTAGAAGTTAAAGAGCAGTATGAGTTTCACAATGGTAGAAGGCAACAACGCAGGATATGTTCTGAATAGGACATGATGAGCTCATGAATGACAGGCCTCTGAATCCGGAGAATGAGGAAGTGACTCTGGGCAGAGCTGGCTTGGGAAGGCTCTTCCCAGAAGAGGATGACCTTGTATGGCCATTAATAGTGTGCTGGAGGTCACTTCACTCTCACAGCAGCAGCCAGGCCACTGGTCAAAGACAACAGCAGGCTGGGCTCTGTTAAGCCCAGCATTCATGGACACACACATAGTGGAAATAGATGTATGGGATGATTTATACTTTCTATCCTCGAAACTAATTCCTTCCTTCCTTCCTTCGTTCCTTCGTTCCTTCCTTCCTTCTATCCTTCCATCCTTCCATCCTTCCTTCCTTCTTTCCCTCCCTCTCTCTCTTTCTTCTTTCTTTCTTTTCTTTCTTTTTCTCTTTCTTTCTTTCTTTCTTTCTTTCTTTCTTTCTTTCTTTCTTTCTTTCTTTCTTTCCTTCTTTCTTTCTTTCTTTCTTTCTTTCTTTCTTTCTTTTTCTCTTTCCCTCTCTCCCTCCTCCTTCCTTCCTTCCTTCCTTCCTTCCTTCCTCCCTCCCTCCCTCCCTCTCTCTTTCTTTCTTTTCTTTCTTTCATTCTTTCCTTTTTCTTTGTTCCTTTCTTCCTTTCTTCTCTTTCTTTTCTTTCTTGACAGGGTCTCGCTCTGTCACCCAGGCTAGAGTGCAGTGGCATCATCTCAGCTCACTGCAGCCTCAACGACCTCCTGGGCTCAAACAATCCTCCCACCTCACAAACTAATTTCTTTCTATTTCTTATTACTTGATGAATGAATCTATGAACTAATTAACAGCTATTACTTCATTCTCAGTAGCTTAACCTGCTTCTGAAAATTATGACGATGCTAAAAATGAACAATTGCCAAGATAGACTAATTATGTCTCAAGGGAAGTGCCCAAGATATTTAGATGATCTTTTTGCCACCATCATCACCTTCCCCTAGTGATCACATTTGCTCTAATCACTTTTGAAGAAAGAAGTTACATTGTGATTTTAGCACCTGGGGGTCTGTAGGTATCAGAGCTAACAGCAGGATTCAATTTTGTTAGCAGAGTGGCAGTTTTTCAGATGAGACGTGCCAAGGCCTGACTCATTTTCGTTCTCATAAGTCAGGAAGGATGCTCTCTGACATTGGTGAAAGGGGTAAAATCGGGCAGGTGGCTGGACTGGTACATGCATCCCAGCCCCCGATTCACGGCATCAACTCTTTCAACTCAAAAGGAAGAAGGTGAGGTGGGAGAAGCAACTGGTGGGCCAGTAAACATTTGGAGGGCCCTGTTTTTGGTATCAGTTGGCCAGTTTCTATGCCAGGACCCCGCTGCATCAGAATCACTTCATACCATACAAGTGGCCACATTTAACATTCTGAGTTCATAGTGTAGGATGAAAAACCTTGGGTGGAGCCCATGTGGATCCGATTTCTCATATTTTTGTTCTGATTTACTGTAAATAGAATTACGCTGAGTCTGTTGAAGTGTGTGACTTCCTACCTTATGCCTCAGCCTGCGTCTCTACATGCTGAGAGCTGCTTCTCACAAGCACCTGTGTTCTGAGGCCCTGTTTTACGGCTCTGAGACCATGCGGGGTCTGGGCGTTGGGTGAGGCAAGTCGGAAGTGCAGAAGAGTCAATGCCCTGGAGGCCTCTGTCAGCTGATGATGGTTGGGGAGGAGGTGGAAAAGCTCAGCTTCTCGGCCCCCATCCCTGCTCAGGGTTGGAGCAACTCTGAGATGCGTTCTGTGCAGCAGGACTGAGCCCCAGCCACCCCGTGGGTGACTTGCTTGATAACACTGTGCGTTGGTTCTTCTCTTTGCCACCCCATGTCCCCCAGCCACCCCCACGGAGTTCCCTGGGATCACCTCCTATTTGGGGTTGGATTGTATTCCCCCAAAAGATATACTGAAGTCCTAACTGCTGGTACCCATGAATGTGACCTCATTTGGAACCAGGGTCTTTCCAGATTTAATCAAATGAAGATGAGATCGTGCCAGAGGAGGGTGGGCCCTAGTCCAATATGACAGTTGTCCTTATCAAAAGAGGAGACCCAGAGACACACACACAGAGAGGAAAAGGCCATGTGAAAACGGAGGCAGAGATTGCAGCGATGCATCTACAAGCCAAGGAGCGCCAAGGATTGCTGGAGCCACCAGGAACTGGGGAAGAGGCATGGCACAGACCCTCTTCCAGAGCCTTCAGAAAGAGCACAGCCCTGCTGACCTGGGGGTGGTCTATTTCGCAGTACCATGCACCTGCTTCCCAAACACATTTTGTGCCTTCCTGCCTTTGCTTTTGCACATGTCAGTTGTAATTCCTGAAATGTTCTGCCCTCTAATCTAAAAATGTCTATGTCCAGGCTGGGCACAGTGGCTCACGCCTATAATCCCAGCACTTTGGGAGGCTGAGGCGGGCGGATCACAGGGTCAGGAGTTGGAGACCAGCCTGGCCAATATGGTGAAACCCTGTCTCTACTAAAAATACAAAAATTAGCCGGGCGTGGTGGCGTGTGCCTGTAGTCCCAGTTAGGAGGCTGAGGCAGGAGAATCACTTGAACCCGGGAGGCAGAGGTTGCAGTGAGCCAAGATCACACCACTGCACTCCAGCCTAGGTGACAGAGCGAGACTCCATCTCAAAAAAAAAAAAAAAAAAAAAAA
>NC_037678.1:5488301-5504649 GCF_003255815.1 Theropithecus gelada
AAGCCTGTAATCCCAGCACTTTGGGAGGCCGAGATGGGCGGATCACGAGGTCAGAAGATTGAGACCATCCTGGCTAACCCGGTGAAACCCCGTCTCTACTAAAAAATACAAAAAACTAGCCGGGCGAGGTGGCGGGCGCCTGTAGTCCCAGCTACTCGGGAGGCTGAGGCAGGAGAATGGCGTAAACCCAGGAGGCGGAGCTTGCAGTGAGCTGAGATCACGCCACTGCACTCCAGCCTGGGCGACAGAGCGAGACTCCATCTCAAAAAAAAAAAAAAAGTCTATGTCCAAAACAAGATGCCACGACACACGTATTAGAATGGGCAAAATCCAGAACACTGACGATGCCAAACGCTGGCGAGGACGTGGAGCAGCAGGAACCCTCGTTCATTGCTGGTGAGAATGAAAAATGGCACAGCCACTTTGGAAAATAGTTTGTCAGTTTCTTACAAAGCTAAACACACTCTTACCTTATGTACCGGGAGCCACAGTCCTTGGTATTTACCCAAAGGAAAACTTGTAAACTTACGTCTGTGCAAAAACCTGCTCATGGATATTTATAGAAGTTTTATTTGTAATTGCCAAAACTTGGATTGACCTTGGTCTTGTTGGCCTGCACTGTGGTCCTTCCTCCATCCCATCCCATTTCCCCCTCCCTTTCACAGTAATCATGCTGTAGGTTTTCAGTCGGTATTTAGGGATGAGGTTGGACCTTTTAGATTTCAGGTTGAGACAAAAAGACTGAAGGTTGCCAGTCAGTTGTTTTCCACCTGTCCAATGGTTGGTTGGGTTTGCTGCATAACTGATCCATTGACTTCTGTGGCGATTGGCTGTGGGATGGAACCAGCTAGACCATGAGCAACCCCACAGGCGTGCCACTAGGAAGGCCTCAGAGAAACCGCCTGTGCCTGTGAAGACGGGAAGCAGATATTGGCCAGGCACGGTGGCGCACGCCTGTAATCCCAGCACTTTGGGAGGCCGAGGCAGGCGGATCACCTGAGGTTGGGAGTTCGAGACCAGCCTGACCAACATGGAAAAACCCCATCTCTACTAAAAAGACAGAATTAGCTGGGTGTGGTGGCACACACCTGTCTGTAGTCCCAGCTACTCGAGAGGCTGAGGCAGAAGAATTGCTTGAACCCGGGAGGCGGAGTTTGCGGTGAGCTGAGATTGCGCCATTGCATGTGAGCCTGGGCAACAAGAGTGAAACTCCGTCTCAAAAAAAAAAAAAAAAAAGAAGAAAAAAAAAGAAAAAAAAGCAGATATTGATCTGGGCCAGTGAATCTCTATAGTGGCAAAGATTGAGGGAGTCTCCATCTTCCTTCCTCAGGGACCTGCGGAGCTTCTGGCTCTTGGATCAGCTGTGGGGCTTTCACCAATATTTCTGTGTGGGAATATCCATGTGGCCTTGGCACTAATGGCATACCATTAAGTACCCCAGGGAACATCCACACCCACCCATGGGTAAGGAATGCCCAGGAACTGAAGTCAGTATATTGGGGCTGGAGTATGGCTTAAACCCTTTGTAGTATGAAGCAGAATACATCGAATAATAGGAGATTAGAGCTGGAAGAAGTCATAGAAATCAAGTATTGCAATAATCTCATGTTGTAGATGATGCCTTTAGCCTGCATGGATGAAGTAATTTGTTAAAATCTATAGTGCCGGTTAATGGAGGATTCTAACAAGAACTAAGAATGATTCGTGTTTGTGTGTATGTGATCAAGCTAGACAAAAATATATAAGACCTTTTTTTTTTTTTTTTTTTTTGGAGATGGAATCTTGCTCTGTTGCCCAGGCTGGAGTACAGTGGTGTGTTCATGGCTCACTGTGTTCTTGACCTCCTGGGCCCAAGTGCTCCTCCCACCTCAGCCTCTGAAGTAGCTGGGACTACAGGTGCTCACCACGCCCAGCTAATTAAAAAAAAAAAAACTTTAGAGAGAGGGTCTTCCTATAGTGCCCAGGCTGGTCTTGAACTCCTGGCCTCAAGTGATCCTCCCACCTCCACCTCCCAAAGTGCTGGGATTACAGGCATGAGCCACCACACCCAGGCTGCTGAGACAATTTTTGAATAGTATCCTATTTTTTAAAAATGTATACTTTTAAGAATTTGATAAAATGATAAAATTTCACCAACAGTCATTCAACATCTAGCAACTATTTGTTAGTGGTCTACTCTATGCTTGGTACTGCTTTGGGTGCCAGAGGTACAACAGGAACGGAGATGAAGTTTCCGGTCTTCTGAAGTTTACATTCTCATCACAGCAGAACCACAGTCATCAATCATAACAAGTTCATGGCAGACGATGATAAGCATCATAAAGGTAATAAAATATGATCAGCTCTTGGTTCTTTCATTCACTTGACAAGTGTTTATTGAGCTTGGACTGTTTGCTGGGCACTGTCTTGGACCCTGGTGAAATGGTGGGGACAAGACAGAACAGGTGCCTGTGTTCTTGGAGATTTGCTTCTGGTTGGGAGTGATGCAATGATGCACAAGTACAAACAACCACTGCGAAGGAAGCTGCTATGAGGGAAGGAATGGAGGGAGTGGTGTGATGGAGCAAGCAGGGATTGGCAGATGTGGGGGTTATGTGGTGTGGATGGGTGGAATGGGAAGATAGAGTGCTTCTTTTTAAGAAAAATATTTAAATATATAATTAAAAAAATAGAGATGGGGTCTTGCTGTTGACCCCAAGACCCCATGGGGTCTTGTTGACCAGGCTGGTCTCAAACTCCTTTCCTAAAGCAATTCTCCCATCTCGGCCTCCCAAAGCGCTAGGATTACAGGCATGAGCCACTGCACTCAGCCAAGCTTCAAATGCTTCTAATAGCAGGTGCAAAGGCCCTGGGGTGGGAAGGGACTTGGCAGGTTTGGTGAAAAGGAGGCCAACATGGCTGCAACCTGGTGAGTGAGGGAGAGAGGGGAAAGAGATGTGGGAGCCAGATCATGCAGACCCTCATGTGCTGGGGAAGGGTTTTGATTTTATCCTGAGAGCAGTTGTCCAGGGGGCCCTGGAGAACGTGAGGAAGGAGAACATCAAGGTATGATGTTTATCTTTAAAAGATTGCAGGCTGTTGTGCGGGAAACAGGGTGGCTGTCGTGGGTGAGACTGGAAGCTGACACGGAGTCAGGAGTCCCTAACAGCAATCCAGGCAAGGCACGGTGGCAGCCTGGACCTAGGAGTGGATGGTGGACGTGGTGAGCAGTTGACACATGGGGCAGATATTCTGAATGTTCTTCCTGGTGTTGCTGACGCTTCCAGCTCAGCCTCTGCCCTACAGCCACAAGAGCTTGGAGGTGGGACACTTGCCCATGGCATCTGAGTCACCTGGGATGGAACTGGAGAGGAGGACCCCCAAGCCACCTTGGCTGCAGCCCTGCGCTCTGAGGGGACAGAGCAGCCTCTCCTCACAGGTGACAGCTGGGTTTCCAAGAAGAAGTTGAGGAGCAGTGGCTGGGACAATCATAGGCTACCCGGGGTTGGCACCCACCCCAGTCTTCCCTTGCTTTGCTCCCTGCTAGCCTCCAGCATGCTCGTGACCATGCAGCCTCCTTGGCTCCATCAGCTCGGGCTGTTATGACAAAAATACCACAGACTGGGTGGCTTCAACAACTGACATTTATTTCTTACAGTTCTCAAGCCTGGGAAATCCAAGAGCAAGGTGTCGGCAGATTGGCATCTGGGGAGGGCTCCCTTCCCGGTTTGCAGATGGCCGTCTTCTGGCTGTGTCTTCATGGGGCAGAAAAAGCTGGATAACTCCCTGGAGTCTCTTTTATAAGGACACTAATTCCACTCATGAGGGTTCCACCCTCGTGACCTGATCATCTCCCAAAGACCCCGCCCCTAATACCATCACATTGAGGATTAGGGCTTTGACAGAGGAATTAGAGGGGGCACACACATTCAGTCCTTGGCATCCTCTAACCTCACATGGAGCACAGACCCAGGAGCAGAAGGCATGGGCTGCAGTGTCCGCCTTAACCCCAGCTGCCTCCATGTCTCGGGGGCAAGCTGGAGTATATTCATGGTAGAATGGCCAACAGAGTGAATGAATTCAGACGCCAAAACCTGGTGGGTATCACAGGCTGGTTCATCCACTCGCATTTCTACTCAGCAAATACTAACTGAACATTCATAGTGTGCTGAATGCTGATGGGTGCGGGGATTGATGGTGAACAGGACCCAGGCCCTGCTGCCCAGCTGTCCAGAGGGCAATAGAGACCATGGCCACTCCCTGTGATCAGTGCTTGGATATGGAGGTGGTGGGACCCTGGAGGGGAACCCCACGGAGCTTTGGAGTCAGGGAGGCTCCCGAGGCAGTGACACTTACTCTGCCTTGGAAGAATGGGAAGGAAGGAGGTCTTTTTTCTCCCGTGACCACCCACTCAACACCAGGGCCCTTCAGTTCTCGCTCCCAAATGCCTCTCATCTCTCTCCTTCCCTGTTTGTGTCCACTGCTACCCCTTGCTTCAGACCCTCATTGTTTCTTGCCTGGGTTACTGCAGTGGTCCTGCCTCCTGCCTCCCAGTCCTTTTGCTTCCTCACCCTCTACATTGTCTCTCAAATAAAATATACAGAACAACATCTGAGCTGCGCGCCCCGGCCATAGCAAATAATAATTAATGATTAAACCCCCGAGCTCTATTCCTTTCCACCTTCTACCTCCTCCCTAGATTTGTTGTTTCTCTTTTGTATCAATACCTCATAAAAGATGGCGCTCTTCCTGTTTTTTCTTCACCTGTTTTTCCCCCAGGCCGCGAAAATTGTTACTTTGTAGCGCAGGCACCATCCTGCGCCCGGGACAATTACCAACTGACAGCGCAGGCGCAACATGACGTCGGACCAGAGAAACCAATACCTACCTAGCCACACCCCCCGCGATGAGATCATCTCCGCCTCTGGCCCAACCCCTTCCCCTCCAAGTGTATATAAGGCATTGCATTACCGCCATTAAACGAGACTTGATCAGAGCACTGTCTTGTCTCCATTTCTCGTGTCTCTTGTCCCCCAAATTCCCACTCCCTCCTCCAGGGCCTGCTTCGAGGATCCCGCGGGCCGGGATATCTGATCACATCCGTCCTCTGAGTCCAACCCTTCGTGTAGGATAAGTTCTGCTTGTTTTCCTTCTAGTACTTTACTGGTCCAACATTTAAATCTACCTACAAGTTATTTTACTATTTTCAATAACAACTTTATTGAGCTATAATTCACATACCACAACACTCGCCCTTTTATATATACAATCCAGTGTATACAATTTTATAGATACAGTTCCATGTTCGTGTATTCAGACTTGTATCGTTATCACCACTATCTGAACGTTTTCATCAGCCCCCAAAGAAACCTCACGCCCATTGGCAGTCACCCCTCCTCCTGCCCCCACTCCAGCCCCAAGCGAACAGGAATCTGCTTTTCGTCGCTTCGGATTTGCCTTTTTGGGACATTTTGTATAAATGGTCTTTTGTGACTGGCTCCTTCCGCTTAGCATCGTGTGTTCAAGATTCATCCATGGTGTGGTGTGTATTAGTGCCTCATTCCTTTTTATTGTCAAATAACATTCCAACATGTGGCTAGACCAGGACTTGTCTGTCCACTACCGAGGTGCTGGACGCTGACATTTGGACTATTTCTGCTCTTGGGCTCTCATGAGTGGTGCTCCGGTGACCATCGTGTCCCGGCATTCTGGTGCACACATCTCCACTTCTCCTGGGAGGATAACACTTTTGAACGATTCAGTTTATTTTTCTCTCCTCAGTTCCCTTTGTTTACTCTTCCTCTTACTCAAGCAACTACGCAATCTGGCAGCACTGTCGCAAATGGATGCCTTGTTTTTCTCACTGCCTCCCATAGGGTGGGGCTTGGTTTCAATTTGTCCCTTGATGTTTACTTTGATCACTTGACAACGGTGGTGTCTGCCAGCATCTCTTTTATAGAGTCATTCTTTTTTTTTTTTTTTTTTGAGGTGGAGTCTGGCTCTGTCGCCCAGACTGGAGTGCAGTGGCACGATCTCGGCTCACTGCAACCTCTGCCCCCCAGGTTCAAGCAATTCTCGTGCCTCAGCCTCCCCAGTAGCTAGGATTACAGGTGTGTGCCACCATGCCTGGATAATTTTTATTAGAGATGGGCTTTTACCACGTTGGCCAGGCTGGTCTCGAACTCCTCACCTCAAGTGATCCGCTCACCTCGGCTTCTCAAAGTGCTGGGATTATAGGCTTGAGCCACCCCGCCTGGCTAGAGTCATTGTTTTTTCATGTTCTCTGCCATTCTGTGGGTAGGTACTTTGAAACTCTGCAAATATCTCCATTCCTCACCAAATTCTCAGTGCATTCATTTATTTTTTATATCTGTATGGATTCTTGGTTTCCTGTTATATTCAATAGATCATAATTTTTTGTGACTATAATTTATTTTTATGTTCAGATTGTCCTAGATTTAGCCAGTGGTCACCTTTCCAAAGCAGCTTCTTGGTTTTTGACATATCCTTATTATTGTTTGAGCACTTCCTTCCTCTCTAAAGTCTCTCTCCACATGGCCTCTCATCTTGGCCCCAAATTCTGGGTTCAAAGAGGACAGAGTGTCCATCAAGTGTGTGTGGTGTGTGTGTGTGTGTGTGTGCGTGCATGCATACATGAATGCATGTGTGTGTGCTTGCATGCGTACATGAGTGCGTGTGTGTGCGTGTGCGTGTGTGTGTGTGCGCGCGTGTGTGTTTAATGCACTGCTGGACCTCTGGCTAAAGCATGTCACATGGTTCAGGCCAGTGTCCAGATGGGCAGGGCCAGAAAGGGACCCAGGTGGCCTGATCCACTGGGGCCACCAGTCCTACATCTTACCACGCCATTGTTGACAGAGGTGTAAATAAAAAGAAAAATTTTTCTCCTGTAAAAAAACAAGCCCCCCAAAATTTTACAAAGGCCAACTGAAACCCAGCTTCAGCACTGGAGAGAAAATAGGGAGTTGCAGGGAGCTGACAGAGAATGAAATGCTCCAAGCCAAGGTGGCAGCCCCTGTGTAGACCCTGCTCATTGTTGCTATGTAGGACATAGGACCTAGACCCAGCATTGCCAGATCTTCCGATTTTTTTTTTCAGAGAAACTGAAACTCTTAGAGTTTGAGATGAAATTCAGATATTAAAGTATGGGCTCAAATGTTTAGTCCTATGGGAGCCAACAGAGCCCACTGGGGCTGGCATGTGGCTGGAAGGCCACCATTGGCTCCCTCTGGTTGGTGCTTGCGGCACTTCCAGGCAGAGCCGGCCCCACACAGCCCTAGAAGGCTTCTGTTGCAAGGGGGCAGAAATCCCACCCAAGCTGGGTCTGAAATAGAAGGAAAGTTATCGTTCAGTAAACGGTGACTGCAAGGGACTGGGGCTTTACAGCACAATAGGAATTGGGAGTTTTATTTATTTATTTATTTATTTATTTATTTATTTATTTATTTATGTTTGAGACGGAGTTCCACTCTGTTACCCAGACTGGAGTGCAGTGGCGCTCTTGGCTCACTGCAGCCTCCACCTCCCAGGTTCAAGCGATCCTCCTGCATCAGCCTCCTGAGTGGCTGAGATTACAGCCACCTGCCACCACACCTGGCTAACTTTTTTTTTTTTTTTTTGATAGAGAGATGGGGTTTCACCATGTTGGCCAGGCTGGTCTCGAACTCCTGACCTTAGGTGAGCCGCCTGCCTTGGCCTTAGCCGAGGCCAGCACTTTGGGATTACAGGTATGAGCCACCTCGCCCAGCCAAATTTGTTTTTTTTTTTTTTCTTTCAGAGGCTGGGGCTGGCTTTGGCTATGCTGATGTCATGGCTCAAGTGACATCCCAGGCCTCAGTTTCTCCATCTCTTTGCTCTGTTTTCTCATTAGCTGGCTTCATTCTTAGACAGACTTTCTCTGTGCAACATGGCAGTTCCCGGCTTCCGTGACCCTCAGCTCTTGAGTGGCCCAAAGGAGAAAAATTCCCTTTTCCCGAGTGTCCAGATCTGCCAGGCTGCTGCCTTCCCCTCCCCACCCTATCTGGCACTACATCTGTGCTTTGGGGGCTGCTCAGGAGCCTGCCTGACCTGGGGGAAGCAGGGACATCCATGCCGAATTACACAGAGCAGGACAGCAGTAGGCACCAAAGGAGAGGGGAAGGAATCCGAGCAGGGAGAAGCTACAAGTATCAATCATAGGAGGTGAGACCAGCTTTTCCCTGCAGTCAAGGGATGTGAATATTGAGATTCTAGGTCAGCAAGTGACTTGCTTTAGCTCTTACCTATAGGACAAGAACTCAAGAATCTCTTCTGCTTCTCCACTCTGTGCTCTTTTTCCTGCCTTCCCCAACCCCCATCTTTTTTGAGATAGAGTCTTGCTCTGTTGCTCAGGCTAGAGTGCAGTGGTGCAATCTCAGTTCACTGCAGTCTCTACCTCCCGGGCTCAAGCTATCCTCCCACCTCAGCCTCCTGAGTAGCTGAGACTTCAGGTGCATGCCACCATTCCCAGCAAATCTAAAAAAAATTTTTTTTGTAGAGACAGGGATCTCATTATGTTGCCCAGGCTGTCCTTGAACTCCTGGGCTCAAGCGATCCTCCTGCCTTGGCCTCTCAAAGCATTGGAATTACAGCCCCTGTGCCTGGCCCCTGCATTTTTTACTAAAATCTCTTGATGTTGTGAAGTTCCAGTCCTGATGGGATTTGGCCACGGCATTCCCCAAGGCATTAGTTTTGTTGCTAGAACTTGGACACATGGTCAGAGTGGAATCTTGAGACTTGTTTTTCTTTGTAAGATCTTATATTACTATAATTACTTTCATATTCACTGTAGAAAATTTTAGAAAATACAAAACCTCATAATCCAGTCTCTGAAAGGTAGCCACGGCCAACAGGTTGGCATATTTCTTTCTTTATAACTGGGTACGCTGGTGCTGTATGTACAATTGTGTGCCTGCTTTCTGAACTAAAAATCTCAAGCTCCTCAAGTGGCTAGCTTGATGACTGGCCTGGGACTCCTGAAGTTCCAGCTTCAGGACAGGCCAGGCCAGCCCGGGGCTGGATTAACTCTCCCCTGAGGATCCTGGGACTCATCCATGGGAAATGGAGAGAAGGGGGCAAGGAGCCAGGCAGGTCCTGCAGCATTTTCAAACAGCCCAGCCATTGCGACCACAATGGTGCTTCTCTCTAAGGCCACAACCCTGGGACCATGTCAGCTAGCAAGGGGCACAGATGACTTCCCATTTCTGCCCGACTCTATGGCTCCTGATGCTTGGGCTCAGTCTGCAGATGTGAGGGAGGAGGAAGGACAGGTGCCTCCTTGCTCTGTCTGCTCTCCTTTTCTCCTTGTGCCAGTCGGTGGCAGATGAGCAGGACATCCACAGTGTCCTTGATATTTAGGTGCACGACCCCTGACTCCCCACCTCTCCCCCGCCTCACCATAGAAGGATTTGTGAAGATGGCTTCTGAGTGTTCGAGGGCCCTCTAGGCTGACAGCGGTGGGTCCCCCGCGACGGTTCTGGCGCACACCCAGCCCATTTATGAAACACATGCTGTTTACTCCGCGGCGCCGAGTGGGCCCAGGGGGCTGTTTTCCCCCATTGGGTAAATCCAGGCTTAGAGAAGTTGAGCGCACACCGATTATGCACTCAGCCGACTGAAATGATTTTCTGTTGCGATTACAGTCAATGGTGAAAATCGCACACATCACTTTGTAAAGTAAATTATTTTCCACTTGATAGATCCTAATAGCTCTCCAGAGTAGTTAAGGCCTAACCAGTCCCTGGAGAGTTTGGGGAGCTAGGAGGGTGGGAGGCAGCGGGAGATGGAGTGGGTGAGGGGGAGGGGAGAAGGGGAGTCTCAGCATTCCAGAAAGCAGGGCACAGGAGACTGGCATGCACTTTTACTGGAACTCCAGTCCTTAACTACTTCTGTACTTAACGGGCTCGTAAATATCACCGAGCCCTTTTCTGTATTTCTGTGCACAACTTTCTGTTTGACTGATACCCAACTCCCACCTTTTCTGTCAACCCGTTGTCATGCATGTAAAAAACAGAGGAAAGTGCCTGCTGTGAAGGTCGTCATCGTACACAGCTAGCTCCTACTCTGCTTCGAGGCTTAACTCAAGACCCACTTCTTGGTGAAACACGACCCTCTACACCCCCCTTTCCTCTGAACCCTGATGATGGTGACAATGATGATTATTATGAAAGCAATGCTGATCATGACGATGATGATGACAAACAATACCCATTGGCCACTGTCCGTGGACCCAGCACCACCTTCTTCAAGACCCTATTCTAAATCCTTTATTCTCATCAATCAATTTAATAGATGGTGTGTCAAGGGAAGCCAGCTGATGTTATCTCTGTTATATGAATCAGGAAACCGAGGCAGGAGAGGCTGAGTAACCCTCCCCGGTCAATACGGCTAGTCAGATGCAGAGCAAGGATCTGAACTCAGGCCCCAGGCCCTAGCGGGTGAGGCTGCCTCTCTAGGGATCATAGCACTTGGTTTGGCACTTGTACCCCTGCAGGAATTATGAGCTAACTGTCTCCACTGCTAAGCTGCCTCTGAGTCTCAAGGCGAAAGAAACCCTCATCCCCAAAGTGTAGGTAGTAAGCGCTTAACTAACGTGCAGCAGATGGCAAAGGCCCTGGGGGCAGATAGGGAAGTCCTTTCATTTCACAGTAACAGGCCCTCCTTGGACTCCAAATATGTAACAGGAACATTGCGGCCACACCCCAGGTCCTGCTGAACACTGGAAATCTGGAGATGTCTGATCGGGAGGAATGGGGTGGACGCACGCATCTAAGAGAAGAGGGCAGGGATGGGTGGATAGATTGAGGCCCAGGCTGGGTCACTGGAGGAGACTTGATATGTTCAAAAATTCATTTCGATTCTTCTCTCCCCAGACTTGCACCTCTTTCTGTCTTCCTCATCTCAGTAACTGAGCAGCTCCCTCCTTCCACATTCTCAGGACAAAAGCCAAGGGCTTGGGAGTCATCCTTGATCCCTCTTTCTCTCATCCACACCCACGGCATCAGAAAACCCCGTGCCTCCTCCTCTGGCACAGACCCAGAATCAAGCCCTCCTCACCAGCCGCCTCTGCTCCTTTATCAAGCTCCCATCGTCACTGTCTGGGTTTTGACAGTGGCCCCAACTGGCCTTTCTATTTCTTCCTGTGCCCCTGAGTCCATCCTTTCAGAGTAGCCTGGATGACCCCGTGAAATTCAAAGTCTGATCATGCCTTTCCTCTGCCCAGGCCCACCTGAGGCTCTCATCTCACCCGTGGGGAAAGCCACTGTTCTCACAACGGAGAGCAAGGCCCCGCGTGGTCACTCCTGGCCGTCTCTCTGCCCACTCTGTCCTGCCTCACCCCGCCCCAGCACTCAGAGCGGGGCCCCCCTCCAGGGCCTGTGCTCCCCTTCCCCGACACCCAGGGCTCACTCCTTCACTACCTTCACCAATGTCACCAAGTCAGAAAGCTCTTTCCTTCTGTCCCTATTTAAACTAACAGCACACATCAGCCAGCTACCCCTTGTGGGCAAAGGCAGGGCCACTTCTGAGGTCCTCCCTCAAATTTCCATTGTGTGACCTGGTGGGGCATGGGAGGAGTCTTTGCACCGAAGACGTCCCAACTTTGCCCCCTTTGCCCATCAGCCATTTGCCATCACCCTCAAACAGCTCAGCTTCAGGGATCCGGGCAAGTAAGGGGAGGGGCCGCCCCCAGCACAGACAAGGAGCAGCTAGAGATAGGGTCTCTGTGCCATCGTTCCCGGCTCCCTTTTCCCTTTGGGGGAAGAGGCTGCAGGAATACTTCAGCTTTTCTCTCTCCCGGGGCAGATGGCAGAGGAGCACCCAGGGTCTCCTTTGCATATAGGGGGAGGGCTCCAGGTGCCTGCAATGCCTCCCGTGTCTCAGATGAGGTGTCCAGCACTCAGATTGTTGTAAAGTTTTTTGTTTTTGAGACAGAGTCTTACTCTGTCACCCAGGCTGGAATGCAGTGGTGTGATCTTGGCTCACTGCAACCTCTGCTTCCCAGATTCAAGCAATTCTCCTGCCTTAGCCTCCCGAGTAGCTGAGATTACAGGTGCCCACCATCATACCCGGCTAATTTTTGCATTTTTAGTGGAGACAGGGTTTCACCATTTGGCCAAGCTGGTCTCAAACTCCTGCCCTCAGGTGATTCACCTGCCTCGGCCTCCCAAAGTGCTGGGATTACAGGTGTGAGCCACCTTGCCTGGCCAGAGTGTTGTAAACTTTTGTTTTGTATGAGCAAAGTTGTCTTTACTAAACAGATTTGATAGTTAAAAATAAAATAAAATAACAGCCCCCTCCCTCTGTTTTTCTCTACAGCAGGTATCACCAGCTGCCATGCTAGGCATTTACTTGATTTGTTGGTTGTTGTTGTTGGTCTGTAGGCTCTGCCAGGTCAGGGAGTTTTGTCTGTTTGGTTTGATGTCAGATTTCCAGTGCCCAGAATGGTCCTTGGTATGTCGTGGTGTCAGTGTTTGCCGGTGGAGGGGTAAATGAATGAGTGAAAAACAAATGACCATCCCATTCTGGGGCGTGACCCTCAATTCAGTCTGACTTGGCACTTTGGACCTTACACCTAACTCTTCCTCCTTTTAGATCGTGATAAAATATACCTGACATAAAATTCACCATTTTAAGTGTACAGTTCAGTGACATGAGTACATTCACATCGATGGGCAACCATCACCACCATCCATCTCCAGAGCTTTTCCATCTTTCCAGACTGAAACTCGGTACCCAGGAAACACTAACTTCCTGTAATCCTCTCCTTCCCCAGCCCCTGGTAAACCTCAATGCTACATTCTGTCTCTATGAATTTGACTATTCTAGGTACTTCATGTCTTAGTGTGTTTTGTGCTGCTATAACATATAACAGAGTAGCATAGATTGGGTAATTTATAAAGAACATAAATTTGGCTGGGTGTGGTGGCTCACACCTGTAATCTCAGCACTTTGGGAGGCTGTTGGATCACCTGAGGTCAGGAGTTTGAGACCAGCCTGGTCAACATGGTGAAACACTGTCTCTACTAAAAATAAAAAAAAAAAAATTAAAAAATAAAAAATAAAAAATAATTAGCCAGGTGTGGTGGCATGAGTAATCCCAGCTACTCAGGAGACTGAGGCAGAAGAATCGCTTGAACCCAGGAGGCGAAGGTTGAAGTGAGCCGAGACTATGCCATTGCACTCCAGCCTGGGCAACAAGAGTGAAAGAACATAAATTTATATCCTCACAGTTATGGAGGCTGGGAAGTCCAAGATCAAGGTGTTGGCATCTGGCAAATGCTTTTTGTTTTAGTCCATTTTCACACTGCTAGTAAAGACATATCCAGCCGGGCGTGGTGGCTCATGCCTATAATCCCAGCACTTTGGAAGGCTGAGATGGGCGGATCATCTGAGGTTGGAAGTTCGAGACCAGTCTGACAAACATGGAGAAACCCCATCTCTACTAAAGGTACAAAAGTAACTGGGCATGGTGGCGCATGCCTGGAATCCCAGCTACTCAGGAAGGCTGAGGCAGGAGAATCGCTTAAACCCGGGAGGTGGAGGTTGCAGTGAGCCGAGATCACGCCACGGTGCTCTAGCCTGGGCAACAAGAGCGAAACTCAGCCTCAAAAAAAAAAAAAAAAAAAAAAATCCAAGACTGGGAAGTTTATACAGGAAAGATGTTTAACGGACTCACAGTTCCACATGGCTGGGGAGGCCTCACAATCAGGGCATAAGGCAAGAAGGAGCAAGTCACATCTTACCCAGATGGCACAGGCGAAGAGAGAGCTTGTGCAGGGAAACTCCCCCCTATAAAACCATCAGATCTCATGAGGCTCATTCACTGTCACAAGAAGGGCAGGAAAGACCCACCCCATGATTCAATGACCTCCCACTGGGTCCCCCCCACAACGCAAGGGAACTGTGGGAGCTACAATTCAAGATGAGATTTGAGTGGGGACACAGTCAAACCATATCACCTTCTTTCTGTGTCATCTCATGGCAGAAGGTGGAAAGGTGAGAGAGAGAGAGACAGAAGGAGAGAGAGAGAGAGAGCAAGTTGGACTCATCCTTTTATAAGAAACCCACTCCAGGCCGGGCGCGGTGGCTCATGCCTGCAATCCCAGCACTTTGGGAGGCCGAGACGGGCAGATCACAAGGTCAGGAGATCGAGACCATCCTGGCTAACACGGTGAAACCCCATCTCTACTAAAAATACAAAAACTTAGCCGGGCGAGGTGGCGGGCGCCTGTAGTCCCAGCTACTGGGGAGGCTGAGGCAAGAGAATGATGTGAACCCGGGGGGCGGAGCTTGCAGTGAGCCGAGATCGCACCACTGCACCCCAGCCTGGGCAACAGAGCGAGACACCGTCTCAAAAAACAAAGAAAAAAAAGAAACCCACTCCCACAATAACAACATTATCCATTCATGAATATCTTCACGAATGTATTTGTGAGAGGCGGGGACCTCATGGTCTAATCACCTCCCATTAGGCAGCCCCACCTTACAACACTGCTGCATTGGGGATTATATGCTTTTTGGGAAACACATTGAAACCACAGCACCTTATGTAAGTAAAATCACACGGTGTTTATCCTTTCATGACTGGCTTATTTCACTTAGTGTAATGTCCTCTGCGTTTGCCCATGTCAAAGCAAGGGTGAGAATTTCCCTCCTTTTTAAGGCTGGATGATATTCTGTTGTGTGGATAGACCTCATTTTGTTCACTCATTCATCTGTAGATGGAGCTACGGTTTTTTCCAGCTTTTGGCTACTGTGAAGAGTGCTGCTCTAAACATGGATATGCAAATATCTGTTGGAGTCCCTGCTTTCAATTCTTTGGGGTATTTACCAGAGTAGGATTGCTGGATTACATGATAATTCTGTGTTTAATTTTTTTGAGGAATCACCACACCTAACTCTCTCAGTAAAATACTTTGTTTTAATGTGAATTTCTACCTTTCAAGTCCCACCTCCTTGGTGACAATTCTCTGACCATCTCTATTCCCTGGAACCTCTTTTTTTTTTTTTTTTTTTTTTTGAGACGGAGTCTCGCTCTGTCACCCAGGCTGGAGTACAGTGGCCGGATCTCAGCTCACTGCAAGCTCTGTCTCCCAGGTTTATGCCATTCTCCTGCCTCAGCCTCCCGAGTAGCTGGGACTACAGGCGCCCGCCACCTCGCCCGGCTAGTTTTTTTGTATTTTTAGTAGAGACGGGGTTTCACCATGTTAGCCAGGATGGTCTCGATCTCCTGACCTCGTGATCCGCCCGTCTCGGCCTCCCAAAGTGCTGGGATTACAGGCTTGAGCCACCGCGCCTGGCCTAGAACCTCTTATCTGAGGACTCTCCTCCATGTCCTGCTGCCTCCCAGCCATCTCCAAGGCTCCATTGGTGTGGATTTGTGACAGTTTTGTCCTTTCTGACTGCGAAAAGCTCTGGTGGCCCCTCTCCCTGTCACTAGATGGCGCTGGAGAGTAGTTCAGGTTTGCTTCCTCCTGGAGAAAACCCTCTTGTTTTCTTCTAGGCCGGGGTGATTCCTCATGCGAGGCTGGGTGGGACTGCTTTTCAGCAATCTCTGCCTGGGCTCACATTGCCTTGGAACTTGGCTGTGGCCTGGGTTTCTATGTCTTTGGTTAGGGAAGCCTCCTCTAGCCTCTCTGAAAGAAGTAACAGTACTGGGAAAACATTGGTAGGTTGGAAAGAACATTGGATGGGGTGCCACAAGGACCTCCATCTGAGTCCTTGTTCATCGAGAACTCTGTGTGACTTGAACAAGCCATTGGGGCTCTCCCAGCCTCAGTTTCCCTACTTGTAAAACCACGGTGTTGGATGAGTCAATGACTCTCACTTCTGCCAGGCCATGAGACTCCCCAGGGGGAAAGAATATCAACGCGGGCTGAATCAGAAGCTCCAGGCAGAGTGCTCCCCAGGTGATTCTCATACAGCGTGGTGGGGAATCCCTGGGTTCGATGGGCCCTGAGACCCCTTCTTGCTGCACAAGGCTCTGTGCCTTCCCAGCTGCGTGACATGGAGCAAGTAACTCCTTTAAGCTCCTGTGTTTTCATCTTATAAAATGGGAATAATAATGGCACCTATCACCACTAGGGGTGTGGGGATCAGAGGTGAGGTGAGCATAGGGTCTTACATGTGCCCGGCACAGCCAGCGCTCAGAGGGCAGTGGATCTTCTAACTCCTAGATCAGCTCTTCTCAGGATGTAGGTGGCAGGGGTGCAGCAAAATCACCTGGAGAGTTTTTCTCAAGACACCTGCCTGGGGATCCACATTCTGAACTTCCAAATCAGGGGAACTCATTCGAATTAGAGGGCCTGGGTAGATCCAGGCTCTAAGTTCTTTG
>NC_037678.1:5509112-5645228 GCF_003255815.1 Theropithecus gelada
AGGAGGAGGAGGAGGGGGAGGGGGAGGAGGAGGAGGAGGAAGGGGAGGAGGAGGGGGAGGAGAAGGGGGAGGAGAAGGGGGAGGAGGAGGAATACTGTGGATCCCACTCAAGCCAACTAGTATGGGGCTTGTCATCCTGCCCCAAAGGCGGTTCTTTTCCAGGCTTTTTGTCTTGGTGAACTGCTTCGTCAGCCAGCTAGGTGCTCTGGCCTGAAGCCCACCACACCCTCCCTTATCTGCTCCCGGCCAGTCTGTCCCCAGCTCTGTGAGAACTCCGTATTCTCACCTCTCCCATCCATCCCTCCCATTGGGATTGCCTTGGTGCAAAGTCTCCATCATCTCTTCCCTAGACGAGTTCAACAGCTGGTCTCCTAATCACAACCCCACTACTCCCCCCAATCCATGTTCTAGAAGGAACTTTTCTTAACTGTGAATTCTCATTATCTACGAGAAAAACCAACTCTATGCTCGTCTGCAAGGAAGGCCCAGGTGGCCCTGCAATATCCACTCTTCTGCCTGTCCTGCCCCGGCCTTGGCCACACCTGCCTGCGCTTAGGGTGGAAGGACCCAAGGCCTTAGACTGTCCTCGGGGAACTGAATGTCCAAGTTATCGACTGCTCACAAACAACCCTACAGCTCAGCAGCTCTAAACAGCTGTTCTTTTCTCGTGAGTCTATGGCTCAGCCAGGTGGTTCGTCCGTTTATGGCTGGGTTCTCTCATCAGTCTGTGGTCAGCTGCAGGTTGAGCAGGTGGCTTTGTCTAACTTGTCTGGTCTCTTTCATGCCTCTGGAGCCTAGACTGGGACAACTGGGCCGATTTGGCCCTGTTCCATGGGGTCTCTCATTCCCCAGCTGTGTGACTTTGGACAGCTCCCATAACCTCTCTGAGCCTCAGAGTGAATAATGATGTCCATCTCGTGGTTAACCAGGCTTGCTCCATGGAGGTGGCAGGGTTCTGGCAGGCTTGGAACAGACACACGGTCACTTCTTCAACATTCTATTGGCTAAAACAAGTCATATGACCTACCTGGGGCAGTGTGGCAAACGGACTGTACCTCTCAATGGGAGGACGGCAATGTCCCATTGCAGAGGGAAGGGTGAAGAAATGGGGCATTTCTGCCAAACACCCCACTAAGGAATCTGAGAAGGGCTGTCACTTTCTCTCCTGTCTGATTCTTTCCAAAGCCACTGTTAAGAATTATAGAGGCAAATACAGTGAGTCGATTCATAAAACAAAAGATCATCATCGTTTCTGGGAAGAAGTTTTTGCAGTCATGACTGAGTCACTGCTGCCTGTGCAGGGGGGCAGGAGGGGACAGCTTACAGCCCCCCCAGAGCCAAGCACGTGGCTCTGTTTTAATCTCACACCATGCACAGCTGTCTATGCCACTGCTCCTTTTTATTGAGCCAGTGGGTTGGAAAGGGAGGTTGGTGCCAATGTGACTAACAATTCTAAATTCTCTATGTGAGAGTCATGGAGAATAAAGAGCAAGGCATCACTGTCAAAGTTTTGAAGAGCATCGCTTTGGGTATTGCTATTGACTTTCGTGCCTCTACCATGTGAGGTCTGGCCTTGTGCCAGGCAGGGCTGAGCTCTATGTGAACAGTATTTACTCCTACGCAACCTCCTGAGATGGGCATTAGTGTTTGTTCTGAGGCTCACAGAAGACATGAGACTTGTCCAAAGCCACACAGCTGAAATGCAGAACTCTTGTCTGACCCCAAAGACAGTTTCTTTAACTTTCAGTGGAATGCAGTTTTGTCTCACCCTGGGCGCTGGACAGAGATCCATCTATTTGCTCAGAATACATTGTCAAATCAGTGGATGGGTTAATAGTATTGGGCATCTATAATGTGACAGGTCCTATTTGAGGCCAGGGAGAGACTAAGCTCTCAGAACAGGACATGCCTTCAAGAGGCCAACATTCTAGGTGGGGGGAGAAAATAAATGATTGGATGAAGCAGTTAACACAGACATTGATCCTGCTGTAAGGACAGTGAAACTAGGTCTGTGACAGGTGAGCGCTCTCCGGGTGGTCCAGCTGGTGCAACCTGGGAAGGCTTCTTGGAGGCGGTGACAAGGCCACTGAAACTAAGGACTGACCACGAGGCAGCAGCACAGCATGGCAGGCTGCAGTGGCCAGGACCGGGCTTGCCTTCCTGGCTCCCTGACGACGTGGCTCAGCACCCTCCGCTTCCCTCCCGCTGTTTCCTCTTGGTCTCCTTTGCTCTCAGTCCCGCCCTGTCCCTGATTTCCATCATCTGAAATGGCACTGCCACTCATGCAGAAGCACAAGACCTTGGGGACCATCTTTCCCTCATCCCTGGGATTTTTTTTTTTTTTTTTTTTGAGACAGGGTCTCACTGTCGCGCATGGTGGAGTGCAGTGCACTGGTGCAACCTCGACTCACTGCAACCTCTGCCTCCTGGGCTCAAGCCATTCTCCTTTCTCAGCCTCTCCAAGTAGTTGGGACTCCAGGTGAGTGCCACCATTCCCAGCTAATTTTTGTATTTTTAGTAAAGATGGGGTTTCACCATGTTGCTCAGGCTCGTCTGGAACTCCTGAGCTCAGGTGATCCACCTGCCTCAGCCTCCCAAAGTGCTAGGATCACAGGCGTGAGTCATGGCGCCCCACCCCCCTCATCCCTGGAATCTAATCCATTGAGTCCACCCCGATCCCTGACTCCCTTCACTTCTCCCTAAACTCTGCCTCTGTCTCTGTCCAAACTGCCTTCATCTCTCACCCGGGTCTCTATACCTGACTCCTCCCCCAGGCTCTGCCCATGCCCTCCTGGGGCCCTCTTTGAGGCATGAATGGAATCACGTCACCCTCCTGCTTAACCCTCCTGTGACTTCCCTCTCACTTAGGATAAAACCCGTGCAGCCTCCATCCCTCCCCCCAGCTAGTTCCCCGAGCTCACCCTACTCCACTGTTCTCAAGGTGCATCTGTCTGTCCCTCAAACACGCCGAGCTGCCCCCTCCCTTGGCCTCTGCACCTGCTGTGCCCTCTCCCCAGCATGCCCTTTCCCCAGATGGTGCCTTTCAACGCTGCTCCTCAGAGAGGACTTCCCCGGCCTCCAAGCCAAAGCTTCCCCACCCTTGCTCTCCCTCACACCTGTTTGAGTTTCTTCCCGGCTCCATTGCCCACTGAGGTGTGTTGTTGGCATCCTCACCCACCCCCTCACTCTCTGTTAAACTAATAGCTCCAGGAGAGCAGGCCCTGTTCATGCTGTGCCCAGATGCACCCCTGCCAGTCATGGCCGTTCTCTGATTATTTGTTGAAAGAAAAAGCAATGGACGGCAGTTTTCTCATCTGTGGAATGAGGAGTGTGTCCTGGAAGTAGTAAAATGTCATCTAAATGTTAGTTAATACAATTAACCTGCCTTGTGTGAGACTGTTCCATACTCAAAGAAGGACAGGTGGCACTGTCGCCCAGCGGTTAAGATTCCAAGCACATGAGCTCACAGACCTGGCTGAGTCTCCACTTCATCTATCACAAGAGGTCTGGTGACGTTGGTCTGGCCATTTAACCTCTCTAAGCCTCATATGAAAAAGTAGAGATGGGGCAGGGCATGTTGGCTCATGCCTGTAATGCCAGCACTTTGGGAGGCCGAGGCGAGTGGATTACCTGAGGTCAAGAGTTCGAGACCAGCCTGCCCAATATGGTGAAAACCCATCATATTGGTGGGCGCCTGTAATCCCAGCTACTGAGGAGGCTGAGGCAGGAGAATCACTCGAATGCAGGAAGTGGAGATTGCAGTGAGCTGAGATCATGCCACTGCACTGCATCCTGGGCGACAAGAGCGAAACTCCATCTCAAAAACAAATAAATAAATAAATTACCAGGTATGGTGGCACATGCGTGTAATCTCAGCTACTTGGGAGGCTGAGGTGGAAGGATCACTTGAGCCCAGGAGATCGAGGCTGCAGTGAACTGTGTTTGCGACACTGCACTCAACCTGGGCTACAGAGCAAGACCCAGTCTCAAAAAAAAAGTAGAGACAGTAACAGTTATTTACAGAGTTGTTCTCGGAATTGAATGAGCAAATGTATCTAAAGCACTTGGCATAGTCCTTGGCACATGGTACTCTCTTAAGATGCTAGAGCTAGTATTATTTCATTAAGATGCTAGAGCTAGTATTATTTCATTAAGATGCTAGAGCTAGTATTATTTCATTGTTGTGATGATGATGATGATGATGGTTTGGGTCTAGAAAGGTGGCAAAGCTGAGGCACCACCATGAAGTGGTGGCATTTGATCTTAACCTTGGACAACTGGATGGATCAGAAGGCTATTTCATTATCAGAATAGTCATGCTGCTGTCAGTTGTCTGGTATCCACCAAAGGCCAGAAGCAGGGAGGTCGTATCACCGTCTTACAGTGAAATAAATGGAGACTTGGAGTGTTTAATTAATTTGCCCAGTGGCAGAACAGGGACCGTTCTTGGGCCCATGCTCTTCCCACATGTGAACATTTTCTGTTTGGTGATTTGCCTCCCTCCAGACTGGAAGCTGTCAGAGGCAAGGCTGGCCCACACCATTGTTTGCATGACTGGTGTCCACATATACCCACTGCCTGTGTGCTGAGCTGAAGAACTGGGCCTCCCGGAGCTTCATCACTGGCCACATCACTCCAAGGCTCTGTTTCTCCATCTGTCAAATGATCATGATGACATCTACCCCCCAGAGTGGCTGTGAGAATAAAGTCAGATCATGAGTATGAAGATGGCTAGTACAGTGTGTGTGTGTGTGTGTGTGTGTGTGTGTGTGTGTGAGAGAGAGAGAGAGAGAGAGAGAGGAGTGCAGGAGAGAGAAAAACTGGGACAAGGCTGGACTGTGGAGGGCCAGGTGCCGTGAGCCTCCAGCACTTTGTACTTGAGCCTGTAGGCAATGAGGAGTCACCACAGTTTTTAGAATTGAGATATAGCATACACACTGTAAAGTGCATAACCTGACCCACTCTTAAATTGACATGTCGATGACATTTTACCTATGTGTTCACCCATCTAATCATCATCAGCTCACGATGTAGAACATTTTCAGCACCTAGAAAGATTGTTTCTCCTCTTTCCCCATCAGCCACCCTCCCCACAAAACGCAGCCGCTCTTCTGACCACTGACATCATCGACTGCTTTGGCTTGTTTTGTACTTTCTGCAAATGGACTCGTGCTGCCTGCTGTCTTCTGGGCTGCCCTCTGCCCTTTTTATTTTGTTTTTGTTTTTTTAGACAGAGTTTTGCTCATTTTGGCCAGGCTGGAGTGCAATGGCACAACCTTGGCTCACTGCAACCTCTGCCTCCCAGGCTCAAGCAATTCTCCTGCCTCAGCCTCCTGAGTAGCTGGGATTACAGGTGCCCGCCACCATGCCTGGCTAATTTTTTGAGTTTTTAGTAGAGACAGGGTTTCACTATGTTGGCCAGGCTGGTCTCAAGCTTCTGACCTCAGATGATCCACCTGCCTTGGCCTCCCATGGTGCTGGAATTACAGGCGTGAGCCACAGCACCCGGCCTGAGCTGCCTTTTTTTGCTCGTCATGACATCTGGGAGATCCATCCAGTTTTTTGCATGTAGCGGTTGACCATTCTTTTGTATTTCTGCATAATGTTCCGTTACATAGATGTATCACACTTTATTTTTCCATCGATAGGCATCGAGTTTCTTTTCTTGGCTATTATAAACAAAACTGCTGTGAACATACTTGTGTCCGTCTTCTTGTGGACATATGTGCTCACTTCTCTTGTGGAAAAACACCCGAGTGAAATTGCTGGGTCACGGGCTAGGTGTATGTTCAGCTTTCGTAGATATTTTCAAATGCTTTTCCGAAGTGGTTGAACTGCTTTTTTGCTCCCGCCAGCAGTATTTGAGAGTCCCAGGGGGTGACAGAGCCAGTCTCTAGCAGCTCCTGGGCGTGGATTTGGGGATTAGAAATGGAGACAGACAGTGGTGGTCTGCATGGGGGACTGGCACATGGGGACCGCCCCAAGGGTGGCCCCACTGGCTTTACTGAAAGCCTCCCAGGACCATGCTTACAGAAACCTGAAACCCGTGGATGCTTCTCCCACCACAGTCAGAGCCCCACCTGCCCCAAAGTGACAAATACCCAGTCACACCCCTGGGAAATTCTGCTTCCAGAGGTCTGGGGTGCGGATGTAGCGTCAGATACTGAAGAAGCAATGCATGTGGTTTTGTGCACAACTGCAGGGCTCTGACGCCAGTTAAACCCGCGGGCCACCAGCCCCACTTCATCTTCTCTCTCTTCTGATGCCGGTTAAACCCGCGGGCTGCCAGCCCCGCTCCATCCTCTCTCTGTGCCAATGGAGAACTGGGAACTTGCTCAGCCTCTCCCTTCCCAGTCCAGGAGTGCGGTGGGTGGGCTTGGGTTGCCTGATGACCCTGGGTCTGCCCGCCTCAGTCTCCCCTGGCTCCACACTCCCAGCTTCCCTCGGGACCACCTGCTCCCAGGCCCACTGCATCATTGCTCCCATTTTTCACACGAGGAGGCTGAGGCTTGGAGGTGGAGCTTGTCCCACTACCCCGCTGGTCCAGGGCAGAGCTGGACCGGAGCTTGTAAGCTGGAGGCCTTCTGCTGCCTTGCGTGGGGCTTGTCCCTGTACCCCCTGCTTTGATGGGAAGGTGAGTTCTGCCCTGTACTCTCTCTGCCTTCTCTGCTCCTGGTGATGTGGGAGCCCCTGGGGTCACCGTGTGGCTTCAGCCTCTCAGACTGACCACAGTCCAGGCTGTGGCCACGAATTGACTTGAGTGAGACTCAAAGGGACTGGAGAAGGGCTCCAAAGCTAACTGGGGCTGGGGAGACTGTTGACCTAGGTGGGAGGGCGGGAGGGGCTTCCTTGGAGCTGGGACGCCCCCACCCCTCGGTCCACCGTCTGTGCCTGGGACGGGGGCCAGTGGAGCAGCTCCTCAGGCGGCTCTGTCAGCTCTTTCCTCGGCAGGAAACCACGCTGCAGCGATTGTTAATCCCCACTCATGTGAAGGAGACAAATTAAAACCACCGTCGGCCTGCACAAGTGACTGGAGCCAAGAACACAGCAGCGTGGGGCATTTCCAGATGGCTGTGAGGGGAGAGGGGACAACGGCACAGACAGTGGACCTGGAAGGGGCCTTCTGAGCATCTCATCCAGGGATGACGTCACAGCAGAGGGACGCGGAGATCCAAGGAGTCTCAAGGGCTCTAGGTGGGACCGGACACGAGACTGGGATGTTCCCCAAGACCTTGGAGCTCCAACACTCTCCACTTTTCCATCCCTGGAGCCCAGACACTAAGCCCAGGTGACATCTGCTGCATCTCAGAAACGCAGAGTGAGGGGACCATGCCCTTAGCGGACCTGCTGAGGCTGCTCCCAACCACAAGCTAGCTCATCATCATCAGTGTCTGAGGTGCATCCTCCCAGCCACAGTGTCCCCATTAACCATCCTCCCAGCCACACACTGCCCCCCGTGGTCCATCCTCCCAGCCACACAGTGTCCCCATGGCCCATCCTCCCAGCCACAGTGTCCCCATTAACCATCCTCCCAGCCACACACTGTCCCCATGGTTCATATTCGCATCCATACACTGTCCCTATGGTTCATATTGCCATCCACACACTGTCCACCATGGTCCATCCTCCCATCTACACAGTGTCCCTGTGGCCCATCCTTCCAGCCACACAGTGTCCCCATGGCCCATCCTTCCAGCCACACAGTGTCGCCATGGCCCATCCTCCCAGCCACACAACGTCCTGGGGTCCATCCTCCTCTCCCACACTATGTCATGTGCAGAGATAAAATGTAGATAGACAACTACAAAGATCTATGTTGGGGACATGAATATCCTTTTTAAGGGGGTTGTTGGGCTGGTGACAGAACTTATCCCACAGAATTGTCACTTCCTTTTTGGAATTTAGGGCATGCTAGCCGGGCCAGATCCCAGATCAGGGTCCAGAGCCGGCTCTGGTTCATCTCCTTGCACTGTGGGGCCCCAGGGGGAATTCCACTGCAGCTGTTTGGTCCACCTGGAGAAGCAGCCATGAAGCCTGCAACATTCTTCTCTGCTGGGTTTTCTTCCCTTTGAGTTATCAATGTTACACTCTCCCAGATATAAGCTGCAGCCTGCATAGCTCTGGAATGGGCAGGGCCTGCTTGGTCTTCTGGCCCCTCCCTCCCAGGTGGAACCCCCTCCCTGCCCCAGCACGGCCTGCATGCTCCCTGGGTGAGATGGGAAGAGAATAGTTTTCTCGCAAGGTTATTGTGAGCACAGACTGAGTCCCACAGCGCGTGGGGCTTACACTCCTGTTGGGTGCCCCTGGCTCATCCAAAGCACTCCAGAAACATGAGCTGTCAGTCTTGGGAGCCTCCTGTGTTTTCTTTCTCTTTGGCTTTGCCAATCCAATTTGCCAAGACAATGAAATTGTCTACCCTATCCTCTCGATTCCGATCCTTCCAAACTCTCTGCTTCTCCAAGCCCTCTCCATCCCAGACCCTGACAGGCCCACAGCACCCTTCAGGGAGGCAGAGGGTACTCCCTGCACACTCCGCCTTCTGGAAGCTCTCCCTACGGCACATCGAGCCTGCAACAATGTGTGGATGGGCACCCGCCACAGTGAGGTAAATATTTCTCTTTAGTGAATTCATTCATTTGCTCACTCGCTCATTCATTCCCTTCCACCTCCCTACTCTGTCACCATCCCTACCAACAGACGACCATGCTCAAGTGTTTAAGTATTTCTATTCCTGGGAAATGGGTATTGCCGTTTGCATGCCGCTATTTTTAATTTACGTTCACTATGTCATGTTATCTACCTCATTCATTTTCTTGCTTTTTCACCAACCCTGAGGTATCTTCGCCACCCGTGTTCCTACGTGTATATCTCATTTGACTTTTTCTAGCTGCCAAACCACCCTGCAAGGTGTGTGTCCACCAAGACCCACTCTCCCAGCTCTGGGCACCCGCTTCGCGCTGCAGTGAGCAGCTGGGACCTGCGTGAGAATGTCTGAGGGGAGATGTTGTTAGGAGGGGAACTGCTGCATCTCAGTCCTGCACTTCCTTCTCTTACTAACACACCTGGAGGTCCTTCCCAAGGGCCCCCCAGCCCACCCTCCCAGCAGAGTGAGGGAGGTCTCCTGTATTACATCACCTAACTGTGACATCACCGAGCTTTCAGACTACTGCCAGCCTAAAGGTGTAAAGTGAACCTTCACTGTGATTTTAATTTGTTTTCTCACATTAGCAATGCTTTTGACTGTCTTTTCTTCTGCTTGTTAACATCTTGGATTTCCTCTTCTGTAAATGTATACCCTTTGCTCTGTTTTCTTTTCTTTTTTTTGAGATGGAGTCTTGCTCTGTCATCCAGGCTGGAGTTCAGCGGCGCGATCTCGGCTCACTGCAACCTCTGCCTCCCAGATTCAAGCGATTTTCCTGCCTCAGCCTCCCAAGTAGCTGGGCCTACAGGCACAAGCCACCACGCCTGGCCAATTTTTGTATTTTTAGTAGAGACAGTATTTGACCATGTTGGCCAGTGGTCTCAAACTCCTGACCTCAGGCCATCCACCCGCCTTGGCCTCCGAAAGTGCTGGGATTACAGGCATGAGCCATGGTGACAAGCCCCTTTGCTCTGTTTTTTATAGAACTGCTGTCTTTTCTTATTAAGCTATACCTTTTTGAAATGGATTTTTCTTTTGACTTTGCCATTTTAAAAATATTTTAAACCAGGCATGGTGGCTCTTGCCTTTTATTCCAACACTTTGGAGGTGGAGGCAGTAGGACTGCTTGAGCCCAGGAGTTCAAGACGAGCCTGGGCAACATAAGGAGACTCCCCCTCCCCCCCACCATCTTTACAAATAATTAAAAAAATTAGCCAGGCATGGTGCCACGCACGTGTACTCCCAGCTGGGAGCCTGAGGCAGGAGGATCACCTGAGCCTAAAAGGTTGAGGTTGCAGTGAGATGTGATTGTGCCACTGTAGTCTAGTCTGGGTAACAGAGACCCCATCTCAAAATAAATAAATAAAAATATTTTGTCATATATATACATTGTTTCTTTTTTTTTTTTTTTTTTTTTTTTTTTGAGGCAGAGTCACACTCTGTCGCCCAGGCTAGAGTGCAGTGGCGCGATCTCGGCTCACTGCAAGCTCCGCCTCCCGGGTTCACACCATTCTCCTGCCTCAGCCTCCCGAGTAGCTGGGACTACAGGCGCCCGCCACCACGCCCGGTTAATTTTTTGTATTTTTAGTAGAGACAGGGTTTCACCGTGTTGGCCAGGATGGTCTCGATCTCCTGACCTCGTGATTTGCCCGCCTCGGCCTCCCAAAGTGCAGGGATTACAGGCGTGAGCCACCACACCCGGCCACATTGTTTCTAATCTCAAAGTCATTTTATAGGCTGGTGCAGCTAACAGGGCCTGTGGTACAGTGCTAGAGATACCACTAATAAAATGTATTTGACAGTTTATGTGTTTTGAACATTTGTTTGTCAGATGCTCTTCTACAGACTTACCTAGAAAGTCAGTCCTCACACCTCCATAAGGTAGACATCATTGCCACGACTATGTCTCTCTCTCTTTCTCTCTTACTATGACTTCCACTGCCTCTGTTACTGTTATCCCCCCTGAGTTTCCCAACGTGGCCCTGAGGCATGGAGTGGCCAGTTCCTAGGCAAGGCCACTGGGCCTGGCAGAATAATGTCCCCTGCCCCCACCTAGGATGTCTGCACTCTAATCCCTGAACCGTGTGCGTGTGTCACCTGACAAGGCAAAGGGACTTTACAGACGTGATTAAGGATTTTGAGATGAGGAGAATACTCTGGATTAACCAGGTGGACCGAATATAATTGCAAGTGTCCTTATAAGGGAAGAAAGGAGGCAGAACCGTCAGAGTCAGAGAAGGAGATGTGACTGGAGAGAGATTAGAAGATCCTGGGCCACTGACTTTGAAGACAGAGGAAAGGGCCATAAGCCAAGGAATGGGGGCGTCTCTGGAAAGGGATCCTCCCCTAGAGCATCCGGAAGAAACCAACGCTGTAGACACCTTGATTTTAGGGCTTGCGACCTCCAGAATGGTAAGAGAATTAATTTGCGTTGTTCTAAGCCCCCAGGTTTGTGGTCATTTGTTGCAGCAGCCACAGGAGATGAGTTAGGCCGCACAACCAGGGATGTGGCAGAGCTGGTGTGCAGCCCAGGGATGGCCCCAGCACAGCTCCTGCCCGCCATGGCGGCAGTGGGGAAGTGGCCCTGACCAGGCAGGAAGCTTTCCAGGTCTTGCTCAGCAGCGTGTCTCTGAGCCTTGGCCACAGGCCTGGAAGCTTCATTTCTGTCTCCCCAGCATCTTACTGAGCAACCTGGTAAACATTCACAGTAGCAGGGTTCGATAACCTTTGCAATTTGCAAAGCAGCAAATTGCATGGCTAAGACCTCGGCTCTCAGATCTGGCTGGGCACGTGAGCACAAGGAGTTTTTAAAAATACAGATGCCCCAGCCCTCCAGGTGTGAAGCAGGTGTCTGAAACAGGATGGAGTGGCTTCTGATGTGTGGTGTGGCTGACAGCGGCTCACTCAGGGCGGCCACTATCTCCTGGCCTTCGTGGAAGCTTTTACCACTGAGATCACAGCTACGATCGGCTCCGTGGGAAAAGCATTTTACCAAAAATAATTCTGAGGCCACTTTTTAGCCAAAATGCATCTAGTCCACACACTAATGGTCTCTGCCAGGGCATGTATGGGCTCGCCCGTTCATTCATTTTGTGCCTAGTGTGTACCAGCCATCCAGACATCTGGCCATGGGCAGGCTGTGCAAAGCCTGCCCCCCTGGAATTTATAGTCCAGAGGGGAGACAGTCCAGGAATCACAAGAGCAATGCCAATTACAAGCTGTGACGAGGAGATGAAGCATGTGTGGTCCTATGCAGAAGTGAAACAGGGAGACCTAATTTCGATTTGGGGCTCAGGGAGAGTCTCTGGGAGTGGTGGGCATTCAGGTTGTGCAGTGCCTGTGACTGTGCTGGGCCCACAGTAGGCCTCAGGGGCCATTTGTGAACCAATACAGGCAGTGACCAGATGAGGCTGGAAGTGGCTCAGCCCTCAGGGCTTTGCAGCTAGAGGCCGTGGGAGTGAACCTTTTGAATCGCATCTCAGCCTCTTACTAACTGTGTCCCTTGCATAGTTTCTTTACCTTCCAGCCTCAGTTTTCTCACCAACAAAATGGGGGTGCTCACAGAACCGACCTCCCAACGTTGCTGTAAGGATTTGGAAAAAAAAAAAAAAAAAAAGCCATGTGTAGAACGTGAGTGAAAATGGAGAGACGAGGGCAGACTGGTGCCAAGGTCGAGGAACAGCGGGTTGGACAGAAGGGATCCTGTGTGCAGAGGCCTGGCGATGGGTGTGGGGGACCCTCGGGACTTAGTGGAAAGTCTAAGCCTCTAAAACACGGCCTCACCTGCCCAGACTTCCTCCAGGAGTCTCCTGGCGGCTGCGGGGACGGAGGGAAGGAAGCAGGCAGATTGCAGATGCATTGAGAGGGGCAGTTACAAGATTCTGGGAGCTGTGGCAGGGGAGTAGGTGGACTTGTCAGGGATGACTCTGGTGTGAGTAATCAGGTGGGCGGTGCTCCATTTACTGAGGTGGGAAGACCAGGAGGGAAGCAGAGACCGGCAAAACACGGCAAGGTTCAGTTTGCGGCAGTTTTGGAGACAAGCGCATAGAAATAAATGAAACGACATGTGGGGCGGGGGAAGCTCGGGAATTTTTAGGATTTGTGGCTTAGGGCCTTTGGCTCCTATAAATGTGTATACGGGGCGGGGGTGGGAGGGAAGGACGGGATCCCTTCCCAAAGGGTTCCCGTTTATGCAAAAAGGGCTGTAATTGTGTTCAAGAGAGGAGCCACCTAACTAAGACGTTTTACGGATGCCGCCAGAAAAACCGAGAGCGCTTGGGAGGGAATTAGGGACATTTGCGTGTTTGGAACAGAGCCTATCCCTTTGGAACCCGGTGCTGAGGACAAGGGGACTGCAGAAAGGATCAGGGGAACTGTCCAGCTGGGAATGGGAATCGACTCTGCAGGAGAGGAGGCCGTGTGGTTGGCGCTTTTTGTGAAAACCACCAGGCCTGCAGGTGGACTGAGTCGAGGCGCAGTCCCCCTGCCCCGCCTCCGCCCCCACCCCACAGAGGGGCGGGTTTTCTTCTCTTGCTCCTCTTGGCCGCTTCACGGCAGCCCTGAGCAGTGCCATGTAGCCAGGGAGAGGCTTTTGCAGCTGCCGCTGCCACCTGTCCCTGCGTATCTCGCCAAAGAGCACCTTCCCCAGAGTGCAGTGGAGGGGGAGCCACCGGCTCAGAGGCTGAAGGGGAGGCCCACCCAGCCACCAGGAGACCACCAGGCACAAGGCTGGCATTCCCGCTGCCCCCAGCCCACCAGGACAAGGGAGCACGAAGTCTTCAGAAAGTCACCTCCCCCTCACCTCCCCACCTCTGCCCTGCCCCCTCTCTTGGCCCTCCCACCTTCTCCCTTGCTGCTGTCCTTTCCTTCCGGTGCCCCCTGCTCCCTCTCCTTGTTCTGCTCTCATTCGCTTCTTCTGTCCCTTTCCAGGTTCTTCTCTTCCCTTCTGTGTCCCCTTCTGTGTCCCCTACCTGCTCTCTCTCCACCTCTACCTGGCCCGTGGCTCCCTCGTTCATGCACTGTTAGTAAATACCTAGTGTGCCAAAATGCCAGGTGCCCTGCAAGATGCCAGGGACCAGGGGCAGTGACAGCAGACACAGTGCCTGTCCCCACAGGGCTGAAAGTCTAGGAGAAGAGACAGTAATCAAACAGCAATGCCAAACGAGGGAGAACAGCAACCTGGAAGGATGCTCAGGAGGAGGGCACAGACCCACGGAACATGCAACAGGGGTCCGACCTGGCCTGGGCATCAGGGAGGAGTTCTCTCCGGGAGCTGCTCATGTCAGGGGGGTACAAAGAGCTTGATAAGGTGAACAGGGCCCAGGAAGTGGGAATGTTGGTGTGCCTGAGGCTCACAGGTGAGGCCTCTTCCTAAACCAACAGAAATGCACTGGGCTTAGAAGGCAGTGGGAACTCCATCACAATGGCTTTTGGAGAGAGGGCTCAGGTGAGCTGGCTGTAGGGGAGCCTGGGGGTGGGAGCAAGATAGAATGGACCAGCGGTCTGGACCCGGGCCCTGCAGGTGGCAGGGCCACTGACGGTGAGGTCTGAGAGGCACACAGGAGTGCCATCTAAGGCGGGACTCACTCTCAGGGCTGTACAAGGGCGGGGGTGCCTCCTCTAGTGCTGGCCCAGAGTGAAGGTTAGGGCACATGTGGGGAGACCCTGGGGCCAGGGGGTATAAAGTGACAAGGAGGGGTGGTGAGGCAGAAGGCAGTGTCCTGGGGGTGTCTAGGCCTCTGGCCTGAGAAACTGCAGAGAGTAGCCAGGACTTCTAGGTGTGGGGTGCTGGTGACCTGAGGGGCTTTCAGGAGGCCCCATGGGGCAGGGGCAGTGACAGGGACCCTGAGGCCCTGGGTGTCTCCAGCCCTCCGCTGTCTCCTCCTTCCTCTGGTCAAGTTTGCTTCTGGAAGTCCAGGTTCAGAGGGATTTTGGCCTGGGGACAGCACTGAGACCATGAGCCCTGGGGGCAGGACAGGGGCTTCCCGCCTGGGCCCTTGGTTGCTTCTCCCCACAAGCTAGGCCCCACCTGCTGGCATCTTCCCTAGGACCTTGCTAGTTGGCCTCCCTTGGCCAACCAGCCTCTGTGCTGGCAGGGATGGTCCAGGCAGGGCGAGCCTCAGCCCCAGTTGCTTCTGCCTCGTTCTCTGCGTAACACACTCCACCTGGAACCTTAGAGGGCAGAGGAGGCAGATCAGGCTGCAGGGGTTGGGGTGTGTGTTTCAAGGAGACCTTTTCTGTTGAGGCAGTAATACACACTCACCTCCACCCCTGCCCCATCCTCCCCACATCGCTGGTGGAGGATGACTCAGTTAACAGACTCTCTACCCGAAAGGTTAACAATGCCTGCCCCTCTTCACCCAGGCCTACCGCCGGCCTCCAGCACCAACTTCACATGCTCCTTTCCCATGAGCCAGTCTATCTCTGCCCAGGAGGAGTCAATGACCAATTGTGGGGAAGACAGACACAAATGCAGGGGCCCATCACTATTCTTTTACTTTCTTTCTTTTTGAGATGGCGTTTTGCTCTGTTGTCCAGGCTGGAGTGCAATGGCACGATCTCAGCTCACTGCAATCTCCGCTTCCCGGGTTCTAGCGATTCCCCTGCCTCAGCCTCCTGAGTAGCTGGGATTACAGGTGTCTGCCACCACACCTGGCTAATTTTTTGTATTTTAGTAGAGACAGGGTTTCACCATGTTGGCCAGGATGGTCTCGATCTCCTGACTTCATGATCCGCCCGCCTCAGCCTCCCAAAGTGCTGGGATTACAGATGTGAGCCACTGTGCCTGGCCTCATCACTATTCTAATGTGGGAGAGCAGGTGCTCTGGTGGAGGTGTCTGACTGTCTGCTGTGGGTGCCCAGAGAGAGCCCCTGACTCAGCCCAGAGCAGGGAGGGTCTCCTGGGGCAAACTTTTGAGCAGACTCAAAGCTGGAGTGAAGGAGAGGTATCCCAGGCAGATGAACAGATGCACTTACCATGAAAAGTGCCTGGATAGCTGAGCTGCCAAAGGTCCCATAGCTTTGCCAGCTCCTTTGCAGGTATTCCAGCATATTCCTGAATTATGGCTCATGGAAAGTGGGCTAAATGGAATACACCACTTCTGTGTCTGGACCTGACCCCTCCAGTGAGATCCTCTCTACTCTCTTTCCCCTCATCTGCTGGTTGAATGTTGATGTCTGAGATGACCTTGTTAAAGGTCTGCTGGGGTCCCTGAATGACTGCATAGAGCAGAACTCTCCTCCCCATGCTGCTACAGGTACGCCTTTATGTGAGCAGAAATGAGGTCTCAATTTATATTGTGTTGAGCTTCTGAGATATGGGGTTATCTGTTACAGTCATAGGCATTATCTTAACCTGGACAGTGGGGAAAAATGGAGCGTCACCTACCGTATAGCTTCAGAGGGATGAGTGGGAAGGAGTGAGGAAGAGACAAAATAAGAACAACTATTTGAGATCAGACTGGGAAGGACCATGATGTTTAGACAGTAGATTTGGACTTCATCCAGTGTTGGACCCTTGAAAGGTTGTAAGTTGGAGAGTTATGTGATCAGGACTGAAGTTGTGAACTATACCTCTGTGATTAAACAAATTAAAACACATCTGTGTATCAAAATTCTCCTCAACCATTAAAAATAACAACGTAAAACAATTGTTTTTGACCTGAAAAGATGTCTACAATCCATTACGTGAAAAAAACGTAGCTTGAGAGATAGTATTACAACATGAATATGCTTTTATTTCAAAAAGATCCACCTTATCTGTGGTGGATTACATAACTGGCCCAGGTCTTCATCCTTTCCTGGATCCCTGCTCCTTTCCTTGTAATCTGCGCTGCCCCCCAGCTGTGGGTGAGGTGTACTTCCTTGTCTCTTGGCTGGGGTGATGTGGTTTGACTGTGTCCCCACCCAAATCTCATCTTGAATTGTAGCTCCCATAATCCCCACGTGTCGTGGAAGGGACCTAGTGGGAGGTAACGGAATCATGGGAATGGGTTTTTTCCCATGCTGTTCTTGTGATACTGGATAAGATTCCAGAGATCTGATGGTTTTATAAAGGGCAGCTCCCCTGCACACACCCTCTTGCCTGCCGCCATGTAAGACATGCCTTTGCTCCTCCTTCACCTTCCACCATGATTGTGAGGCCTCCCCAGCCATGTGGAACTATAAGTCCATTGAACCTCTTTTTCTTTATAAATTGCCCAGTCTCAGGTATTTTTTCATAGCAGTATGAAAATGGACCAATACATGGGGTTAGCCACATTATTTATTTTATCTGTAGGATGAGACAGAAGTGATGTGATGGGTGTACCAGTTCTGGGAGTGGTTCCACTTGGTCTCTTTTGCTCATGAGAAGAAAATTCTTATGCTACCCACTGGTCTCGGGAGGTGCATGAGGGATACATGGTGCAGAATTAAGCCATCAGCCTCAATCAGCCAACCCACAGCCAATTCCCAAAGGAATGAGTAAGCCCAGCCAAGATCAGCAGAGGCATCCACTGAGCCCAGCCTACATCAGCCAAACTATGACAATCTGCAGCTCATAAAAATAGATGATTGTTTGAAGCCACTAAGTTCTAGGGTGGTTTGTTACATAGTATTTTTTGTGTGTGTGGCAATTGCTAATTGGTACAATATCTATATGTGAATGAGCATTAAAAAGCCTGGAAGAAGTTGAATTTTGCATAATATCGTTTCTTTTTGAGTATTATTTGAATTTATTTTAATGAGCCCATATAACTTTAATGAATATTAATGAAAAATAAAGTAATATTTTGAAAATATCTGGAATGGCCTGGAGAACAGATTAGCTGGGGAGAGACTGGAGCTAGGCAGCCCATCATGAGGTTGGTGCACAGTTTTGCTTGTTTGTTTGTTTGTTTTTTGTCTTTTATTTTTTTGATTTTTTGAGGCAGAGTCTCACTCTGTCACCTAGGTTGGAGTGCAGTGGGATTACAGGTGTGAGTCGCCGCACCTGGCCTGTGCACTGTTTTTGTTTGTTTGCTTGGAGACAGAGTCTTGCTCTGTCACCCAAGTTGGATTGCAGTGGCACGATCTTGGCTCACTGCAACCTCCACCTCCTGGCTTCAAGCAATTCTCCTGCTTCAGCCTCTCTAGAAGTTGGGATTACAGATGCACGCCACCACACCTGGCTAATTTTTGTATTTTCAGTAGAGATGGGGTTTCACCATTTGGCCAGACTGGTCTTGAACTCCTGACTTCAAGTGATCCGCCTGCTTCGGCTTCCTAAAGTGCTGGGATTACAGGCGTGAGCCACCACACCCAGCCTGTGCACTGTTTTTTAACAGGGCTGCTGAAGGCCTGAGCCAGAGCAGGGTTCCCGCTTCCCCACAGAATCACATGCCTGTGTTCCCTCTCCACACCCTCCTTCCCTTTAAGAAACTAGTTTCAGCGGGGCGCAGTGGCTCACGCCTGTAATCCCAACATTTTGGGAGACCGAGACGGGCGGATGACGAGGTCAGGAGATCGAGACCATCCTGGCTAACACAGTGAAACCCCGTCTCTACTAAAAACACAAAAATTAGCCGGGCGCAGTGGCGGGCGTCTGTAGTCCCAGCTACTCGGGAGGCTGAGGCAGGAGAATGGCTTGAACCTGGGAGGCGGAGCTTGCAGTGAGTGGAGATCACGCCACTGCACTCCAGCCTGGGCGACAGAGCGAGACTCCGTCTCAAAAAAAAAAAAAAAAGAAACTAGTTTTAAAGTGAGCAGTCTCGCTGAAAAGAGAAATAATAAACTGCCTCTGGAAACTGGTAACCGTAGATGGCTCCTTTTAGGAGCATCTGCATTTTAATAGGGGCCAGGGAGCAATTCTCCAATGATGGAAGTTTGCGAGTCGGAAAGCAGAAAGATGTATTTGGAAAATTGCCTTCTTATGCCTTCCCAGCTCATTGCATGGGTCAAAGCCAACACCGTCCCCGCCACCCACGCATGTAGCCATGAGCTCCTGATTCTCCTCTGTAACCCTGGAACCATTAGCACCCAACACAGTGCACTCCCCTGCGGTACCAGCTAAGCGCGGGGAGAGGGACACTGTGAGTCGGGAAGCCTGGGGGAGTGAGTGCAGGAGACACCACGCCTAAGCCTTTCATGTCTGGGGCTAGGGAACGAGCTGACCCAGATGGAACTTGCTGGAAGGAACCAGCCTTGCTGTCCTGTGCTCTTCCCCTTGGTGGCCTGTCTCCTCACCAGAGTATAACATGCTTCTCAAAAAAAAAAAATGTTGGTTTTGGAGACAGGGTCTCGCTCTATCACCCAGGCTCAAATTTTTTATTGTGGTAAAAGACACATAAGATTTACCATCTTGCACTTTGAGAGGCTGAGGCGGGCGGATCACTTGAGGTCAGGAGTTCGAGACCAGCCGGGCCAACATGGTGAAACCCTGTCTCTACTAAAAATACAAAGAAATTAGCCAGGTGTTGTGATGGGTGCCTGTAGTCTCTTCTCCTTCTCCTTCCCCTTCTTTTTTGAGACAGAGTTTCACTCTTGTTGCCCAGGCTACAGTGCAGTGCATGATCTTGGCTCATTGCAACCTCCGCCTCCTGAGTTCAAGGGATTCTTCTGCCTCAGCCTCTCGGGTAGCTGAGACCACAGGTGCTTGCTACCATGCTTCCCAAAGTGCTGGGATGACAGACATGAGCCACCATGCCTGGCCCTGCTTTCTTCTTTCTAGAGGAGAAAACAGTGAGGCAGAGAGCATGTCTGTCCTGTTTCTCACCAATCCCCTTGGGACCTAGAGTGGCTCCTGACACAGAAATTGCTCAGTAAATGCTGGTGAACGATCGGATTTCAATGCTACAGGAGAGAAGACAAAGCACAGCAGTGCGGTGCCGTCTGCAAAGTCACGCTGCGTCCATCCCACGGGGCACCTGAGTCCAGGGCTCTCCTTTCACGGAGCCAAGCCACCCCCTCTGAAAAGACAAAAGGAAAAACAGAGATACTGTTAGGGAGTTTATATGCTCCTGAAACCAACATAATATTTGTGGAAATGCTTGCTTGGTGTCAGGAAATGAAGCATGAAACTACATCCTTCATGTCATTTCTTTGATCATGATCTCTGTTGAAGACTATGAAAATTTGGAATACTGGGGTTGGAAGGTACCTTAAGATTCATCTACAGTAATTACCCACTGGCTGATTTAATATTTTCTGCAGCAATTGTGAAGGGGTAACACATTAGAAATTTGTTGCTTTGAATGTGTGAGAAACTCGGGGCTAAGTTATATCTAAAATAAAAGCAAATGCCCCCGAGGGGCTTGCTCATGAGGCATACGCATGAAGCTCGGGGTTTCGGTTCTAGGCATCTATTTTGAATGTTCAGGACCCATCTTTGCTATTCCAGCATTAGGAATGTTCCAGATGGTGCAAGGAGCTAGACCATGGATCTCCAAAGAGGTCAGATGTCGTGGTGGGGTTGGCTCTGCCATTGAGCCTACCCTATGTGTGTCTGTCTTTAATTTAGGAGGAGCCGTATGACCCCCTCTTCATGGGATCTGGAGGAGGGACACGTGTTTGTCACTTTCTTCTGCAGGTAGGAGCGTCAGCACTGTGAAGTCGGGAACCCCCAGCCCCAGGTGGTGGGAAGCTTCTAAGCTGCCCACAGTGACTAAGAATGATGCTTGAAAATAGCAGCTGAAAATGTCACCACCCACCTCCCCCACTTTCCAAGAAAAAAAAAAAAGAAACATTAGCCCAGGGCACTGTAGTCTGTGAGCAAAACGAAGCAGCAACAGTTTATTTGCAGCCAGAGAGAAGGTTTCCCTTGAAATCAGTGTTGCTCATGACCATCTTTATCCACTGTCTACAAACAAATAGATTTCTGAATGGGTCTCTGTGGCTACAGCCCACCCAGTTCCATGGAGTCAGGCCCACCCTCACACCCCAGGGGCGATGTGGCAGGAACACTATAGAATATGCCACTTAAAATCTGTCCGCCTCAGGGTCCTCATTTTTTTTTTTTTTTTTTTTTTGAGATGGAGTCTCACTCTGTTGCCCAGGCTGGAGTGCAGTGGCCGGATCTCAGCTCACTGCAAGCTCCGCCTCCCGGGTTTACGCCATTCTCCTGCCTCAGCCTCCCGAGTAGCTGGGACTACAGGCACCCGCCACCTCGCCCGGCTAGTTTTTTGTATTTTTTAGTAGAGACGGGGTTTCACCGTGTTAGCCAGGATGGTCTCAATCTCCTGACCTCGTGATCCGCCCACCTCGGCCTCCCAAAGTGCTGGGATTACAGGCTTGAGCCACCACGCCTGGCGGGGTCCTCATTTTTAAAGAGGAGATCCTTTCCGCCTGGGCTGCCATCCAGCATGGGCATGAAAGTGTACAGAGCAGTGCTGTGCATCAGTTACCCTGGACAGCATCCCTTTATCACTGCGACCTTCTGTCCTTCTCAAGGTCTCATCTGATGAGTGGGAATCCGGGCCACTACCTCCCCAGCTCAGGGGAGCTGAGCCAGCTGTCCTTTGGTCCCTCCTCCCCGACAGGGGCTCCCTGGCAATCACTGACCTTGGCATCAATCACTATCTTTGTGGAAAATCAAAGGAACTCCTATCAATAAAAGTTAGGCAGGGGATGTGGAAGTATACAGCATCCTGACCAGCGTGGGCCTTCATCATAAAGGGTCACATAAGTTGTTGAAAAGTTGTAAATATATGACTCACAGAGCCTGGCAACCTCCGAGTTGGAAGAAGAGCCAAAACGCGTTTGATCCACCCTTGTGTTCAGGGCTAAGGCAGGCAGAGATTATTACCCCCCAATACAGAGATGAGAAAACAGAGACCTATCCCCAAGGCCATCCTGTAACCCAGTCTTCCTCCTGGAGAAGACCCAGAAGATTTTGGCTGAGCCCCCAGACACTGACCTATTTTCGTAGGGTCTATTTTTTTTTCGTTGTTGATTTTTAGTTCACAGGATCATTTTAAGGTGCCCATGATTAGTAGTGAGCCTGCAAAGCCAGCCCTGCTTTAACAGCAGGGCTGTTAGAACAATCCAACAGGAGACAGATCTCGTCAAGGGGTGGTAGGGGACAGTAAGATTCTCAATCAGACAGGAGTGGAGAGGAGCTGGCGGGATGGTGGTGGAGCTGATGTGCAGGTGAAGAGGTTTGCTGACGCTCTGTTATTGGTGCCTTGGGTTCTTGTAATCTCCCAGGATAGAAATCAAGAGAGGTGGCTGGGAGTAGTGGTTCACGCCTATAATCGCAGCACTTTGGGAGGCTGAGGTGGGCAGATCACCTGAGGTCGGGAGTTCAAGACCAGCCTGACCAACACAGAGAAACCTCGTCTCTACTAAAAATATAAAAATTAGCTGGGCGTGGTGGTGTGCACCTGTAATCCTAGCTACTTGGGAGACTGAGGCAGGAGAATCGATTGAACCCAGAGTGCTGAGGTTGCAGTGAGCTGAGACTGTACCATTATACTCCAGCCTGGGTGACAGAGTGAGACTCTGTCTCAAAAAATAAAATAAAAATCAATCTCCTTCAGCCTCCTGAGTAGCTGGGATTACAGGTGCACACCACCATGCCAGGCTAATTTTTGTATTTTTAGTAGAGACAGGGTTTCACCATGTTGACCAGCCTGGTCTCGAACTTCTGACCTCAGGTGATCAGCCTGCCTCAGCCTCCCAAAGTGTTGGGATTACAGGCATGAACCACTACTCCTGGCCTCTTGCCTTGATCTTTAGAATGTGTGCCTCTGTCTCTTTCGTCATTATCATTTCTTTCATTTCATTATTGTCCCCTGCATTTGCTCCTGAATCTCCTGTGTTAAAACTTCCAGAAGAGAAAAATCTCTTTTGATTTTAAAAAACATTTGTTCTGGCCGGGCGCGGTGGCTCAAGCCTGTAATCCCAGCACTTTGGGAGGCCGAGATGGGCGGATCACGAGGTCAGGAGATAGAGACCATCCTGGCGAACACAGTGAAACCCCGTCTCTACTAAGAAATACAAAAACTAGCCGGGCGAGATGGCGGGCGCCTGTAGTCCCAGCTACTCGGGAGGCTGAGGCCGGAGAATGGCGTGAACCCGGGAGGTGGAGCCTGCAGTGAGCTGAGATCCGGCCACTGCACTCCAGCCTGGGCTACAGAGCGAGACTCCGTCTCAAAAAAAAAACAAAACAAAAAAACAAAAAACAAAACAAAACAAAAAACATTTGTTCTTTAAAAAAGGACTTTACGTCATTGCGTTCATACGAAGAAAGAGACATTTCTAACCTTGTTATTTTACGTATATGAGTTAGTTTTCATCAGCAGATTCTTTGAGTGGCTGTATGTTATTATATTATTTTTCAAGACCCATGTGCAAGAATTGTTTCATAGACACTATTTCTGATCTCAGTGTGTTTTTCACTGGTTAATAAAAACCACGGCTTATAACTCAGTCATATAAATATGACATTTCCCTCAGCTTCCAGCATGACACAATGATAAATTCAGCAAGTTTACGTCTTCCTTCATTTTCCCCTTTTATTTCTTTGCCTGAATTTCCCTGGGGACAGCCCTCCAAATAATTTCTTTAGGAGATAAGGAGGACTGCGTTTCTGCCGGTTTGATTTCCATGCCGATAATGCAGCTGCAGACGGTTTCTGCTGTTTTATGTGTCCCCTAACTGTGAAGCACTATTCTTGAGTTGCCCCCACTAATACCATGTGGTTTCCATTATACTTTTATTCTCCCCCCTTCCCCCCACTCCCCTTCCCAGTGAAGCATCTTGAATAATGACGAAAAGGGCAGAAGAGAAGAGGGATCGAGGGGCTGGAGACTCCAAAGTTGGACTCTTGGGTTTGTCACTCACTCATTAGCTGTGTGGCCCTGGGTAGCTGCTGAACCCCTTCAGTGCTTGGATTCTGTACCTTGTGTGGTTCATGTCTCCATCTGTGTAGTGTTACAGAGACATGGAAAGTCTTTATGTAAGATGGTTGCTATCAAATACGATTAGTTAGCACTTAGCAGGTGTAACAGAGACTGGACGTTGGGGGAGCCTCGCATCCTCTCGTTGGATTGCTGGGGTGTCTCCTGGGTGACTGTGAGATGACTCCATGACAGTGAATAGGTGGATATGGCCAGGCACACGCCGGCCCCAAGGCTGAGTCCTAGTAGATTCTGATAGCCTGGAATCATTCATGGTGTTGCTTTTTGTTGTTTTTTTTGAAACAGAGTCTCACTCTGTCACTCAGGCTAGAGTGCAGTGGTGCGATCATAGTTCATTACAGCCTCAACCTCCTGGGCTCAAGTGATCCTCCTGCCTCAGCCTCCCAAGTAGCTGGGACTACACGTGTGTGCCACCACACCTGGCAAATTTTTTATTATTTTGCAGCGATGGGATTTTGCCATGTCGCCCAGGCCCAGACTGGTCTCGAACTCCTGGAACCAAGCAATCTGTCCGCCTCAGCCTCCCAAAAGTGCTGAGATTATAGGCATGAACCACTGCAGCCGGCATTTTTTTTTTTTTAATATTTGTGCATCTACCAATGGCTATGATTTGCTGAAAGGAATCTCAGGTGTTCAATTATTTGATGCTTGGGGTGACTGACTGCAAAGGGGATCACCAAAGGGCTGCAAAGACAACATGGCTGGTCCTGACACAGCCCGGCTAAGTGTTTAAGATGTAGTGGAGACCTCAGGACTGGATGGGAAAAGTTGGCCTGCGTAATGCATGGGTGCACACGACCTGTACCTTCCTCCTGTGCTCACCTGTGTATGTGCCCAGCACGCAGAGGTGCCAGGTTCAAGTCCATACGTGGATGAAGCCAGGCTCTTGGCTGGGTGACGACTTTGCATGTTGTTCCATTTGCGGGATGCTGGTGTGGTGGCCCTCCTGGCTCACATGCATTATGGTGATAGCCCTGACACTCAAGGGTGGTGCCCTAAGACCTGGTGAGTGTGTTCTGAGACCTGCCTCCCCGGCCATGGCTGGGTGGTCATCGCGGTGGGCATCCACCCATCACTTCTCTCCAGGTCTGTGAGGATCAACAACGTATAGTTACTGGTCACCATTGTCCCGTTCCTTCCCAATCCCTGGGAGGATACAGGAGCATGTTACTGAGCAAGTGAGGTGTGACTTGGGTCAGACAGGGCAGATGGCGGCTGGCTTGGCAGGAGAAGGGAAAAGCAGTGAGCACTGGTGGGGTGTTTGGGAGGAGGTTGGGAGGCCTGGTGAGTTAGGCAGGAGGGGCACATTGGGGAAAGCTGGGGGCCTGGTAAGGAGCCAGGAGCTTGGAGAGGTGCTGGAAGCTTGGCTCAGAGCCCACGCTGGTGGGCTCAGCATGAGGTGGCTGAGATCTCCTTTCGAGGCCAGCAGTGTCTCTGTCCTCATTGGACTGAGGCCTTTGCAGCTCCAGCAACTTTGGGGTGCACATGGACGACAACAGGGTTTGTATTCCAAAGGGGATCCGGACATCCTCCCACTTCTTCATGGTGCATCCGGAAAGCCCCGTCAGCTGCCTTCTCCTTGCCTTTTACACTGAACTCGCAACGTCCTTCACCCTCCCTTCGCTCCTCTGTCAGGGAACTGGCAAAGCAGAGCCCCCGGGGTGTTTTTATGTTTCCCGCAAGCTGGGAGGACTAATCTGTGTTATGTACTTTAGTGCACGATCTTCATAAAACCCAGAACTGTGTTATTTAAACCAGTTTCATTTCCTTTTAAACATGTCAAAGCTGCTGGTCTTAACTCAAGGACTCCAGCATCTAAGGTTTGATGTGGCAAAAGGGTGGTAGGGGAGGGAGAGAAGCAAATACCATTTGGAGAGACTGAGGCACAAAGGAGATGCTAGCATGGGGGGTGGAGGGCTTGGGGGAGGTTTAGGGTTCCGGTCAGGTTGCCAAACATTTCTGATTTTCCTCTTGGAACCCTTTGACCAACACCCTCCGGGAGCACAGCAGCACAGCGGGCTGTGCAGACTCCAGAGTCCCCTGGGATTTGCTTGGGAAGTCCCCACCTCCCGCTCAGTAAATGCGACCTGGGCTCTCGTAATACTCACTGCATGAGGGTCCAGGTTAGAGTCTCGGGTGATCACAACCAGGTATATAGAGTGATCTGGACTTGTTGAATCTGGGGTCCCTAGATTTGGAATGCAGAGACATCGTTGTCCCGAGCTGCACGCCCCGGCCATAGCGAATAATAATTGACGATTAAAAACGCCTGAGCTTTATTCATTTCCACCTTACACCTCCTCCCTATCTTTGCCTTTTCCCCTGTATTAATACCTCATAAAAGATGGCGCTCTTCCTGCTTCTTCTTCACCCATTTTTCCCGCGCCCGCGAAAATTACTACCTGACAGCGCAGGCGCCACATGACGTTCGACCAGAGAAACCAATATCTATCTGGCCACACCCTCCGCGATGAGATCATTTTCGCCTTGGCCCAACCCCTTCCCCTCCAAGTGTATATAAGGCACTGCATTACCGCCATTAAAAGAGAGACTTGATCAGAGCACTGTCTTGTCTCCATTTCTCGTATCTCTTGTTCCCCAAATTCCCACCCCCTCTTCCAGGGCCTGCAGTGACGATCCCGCGGGCCGGGAGACATCGTGGCTCTTGTCTGCTTAAGAACCGGCTCCTGACCCCTCAGGGCCAGCAGAGGAATGTGATCATGATTCGCTGCAGCCTCCATCTCCCCTTACTTACTCTCTCAGCTGCATTCCATAGGGGACACCACCTCCTCACTGAAACACTCTCTTCCAGCACCTTCTGTGAGGCCACAGTGCCTGGATTTTCCATAGTACATTCCTGGCCAGGAAGTCCTGGGGAGGCCACAGGTAGAACAAGAGAATGACAATCACGATGAATTATATTGGCACACAGCACCTTTATATCCACATTATCCTCTTTAACAACTTCTTCAGGGTAGATAGTGCAAATATGCTTGTTGTCCCTGTTTTACAGATGAAGAAACTGAGTCACAGAGAAGTTGAGGGACTTTCCCATAGATGCATACCAGGTGATGGCGGACGCTTGACTGGAACACAGAGGGGTCCTCAGCTGAGCTCCTGTGTGAAAGTGCAGGGGCTGCTCTGAATAGGGGAAAGGGACAGAAGCCTCCCACAAGAACAGTCTTCCATCAGCTCGTGGTCGGAACTGTACCGTGTTGAGCAAACCACATTCTGTTCCAGCAGCTCAGTGTGCAATGAACTTTCATTCCATTGCAGTCCAAGCTCAGGGCACAAAGCCACCGTCTCAGGGTGCCAGTTGGCAGGAATATGGGGCTTGTAAACTGTGCACTTCGCAGAGACTCTGATGGCATCTGAAACACGCTGATGTCCCAAGGAGAGGCAGCACTGTGTGTTGTGACATGAGAGGAGGCTGTGACACTCACTCACCCCTGGACAGAGCAGTGTTTGTCCATGCGGTCCTCCCCATGGATAGTCTCTCCTTTATCCTAACCTGCAGGAATCCTCTAAACCGTGTTTTCCCCCTTTGCAATGGACCCCAGCCCCTGCAAACCCGGGAACTAGCTTTTTCCAGGTGGACAGAGAAAAATGGCACCTAATTAAGATTAGACGCGCTTTTGCCGTTCTTTGAAACTTATTCCCCTCTGCAAGTTAATAATCTCTATTGATCACCTTTTTCAGGGCGAATAATTCACTGGGAGACGGTGGCAGTGTGAATCGCCCCTGATTTACCTTACATGGCTTGGAACTTGTAAAATATCTTCCTTTAACCGTGGAGTTGTAATAGCTCAGAATTTCTATAATAATTGTTATTACAGCTGCTGTTTAGTTAGTCCCAGTGATGTACTAGATAGTTCACATCCATATTCTCAGCTTCCCAGAAAACCTCTGCAAGCCAAGAATTATTGTCCCCACTAAAGAGAGAGAGGGAGAGAGAGATGTATATCTCAGAGAGGTTGAATAACTTACTTAAACTCACATAGCTGATCAGATTTGACCTAAGATTGGGACCAGGTCTGCCTGTCCATGGTTCCTTCATTGCCCCATGCTACTCTGACTCAAGGAAGGACCTTAACCTTAATCTTGTGCCCCGCTGCAGGCTCTGCAGGTGAAGACACCCATCCTCAGAGGGGAGGCTGTAGGAGAGATGAGGATAGCAGTGAAGTTCTTAGAAGTGGGGCAGTGGCTCGGTTTCCTCCTGCGTGGAATGGCAGGTGCAGGAGTGAGGGTTGATGGCCAGTTGGGGACAGTCTAGACCCAGGCGGCCCAGAGATCCATGTAGGGGGCACCTGGGAAAGGGAATGTGCCTGAAAGGGAACGGACTGTTGTCTAGCTCAGGGCAGCAGAAAGAGCAGAATGGCTGGGTGTCAGCCACAGCCCTGCATCACACAGTCCCTTCAGCCACCTGCTGGTGCCACTAACCTGGATGTAATGCTTGTTTATAGCTCTTCCACCAGGGCATCCACGGCAGGTTCAGCTTCTCCTGCTGGGTTTTCCAGGTCTCTGTGTTTTGCAGCTAAGTCACCCTGCAGCTGTGTGTGTCTACACAATTTCTGCTGGATTTTTAAAAACAAGCTTTGTGTGTGCACGTGTGCTTGAGCTTGTGTGTGCCTTTAATTCGGTAGATCCATCTAGAAGGAAGGGCGTCTCATCCCCATCTGTGGCTTCAGCTCTTGCCTGGCCACTCGGGGAGCTCCAAATCTGTGCCTCCTGCATTCCCGGGTATCCCAAGGGCACCTGAACGGCGGAGCCACAACTGGATCCCTGAGCCTCTTGATGAACCTCCTCCCTTGTTCCTGCTGCCTCCCTGAAGGGCTCCATGACTTCCTTTGCCTAAATGACAAAGCTGAAGTCCTTCATCATTCCCCTCACTCAACTCCACACCCAACCAGACAGGAGTCTTGTCTAAAGCTCTTTCATATCTGTTCCCTTGCCTCTGTCCCTCCACTGAGGCCACTGGGAGGATTGCTTGAACCCAGGAGTTCAAGGCCAGCCTGGGCAACATAGGGAGACCCCATCTCCATCAAAAAATACAAAAATTAGCCAGGCATGGTGGCATGTACCTGTGGCCCCAGCTACTTGGGAAGTTGAAGATCAATCGAACCTGGGAGGTCAAAGCTGTAGTGAGACATGATTTCTCCACTGCACTCCAGCCTGGGTGACAGAGAGAGACCCTGTCCCAAAAGAAAAAAGAAAAAAATATATATTATGGTGCATTCACTCAGTTGAATAAGTTGCAAGCTTAAAAAAGAAGATAGTATCTATTTGCAGACACGGAAAATATTCCTGATTCTTGATATGTTTATAGACAAAAGCAAGTTACAAGGTGGTATATATAGTATAATGTTATGCATGTATGCACGAATATCTGTATTTATTCTTTAAAAAATGCTTCCTTGTATATGGAATTGGACTGGTGGTTGTGTTGTTGTTATTGTTTTAATTCTGAAATGATTCATCCCAAACTGAAAACGGCAGTTACCCCCGAGGAATGAGATCTGGAGAAGTCATTTCTTAGGAGGCTCTTTGGTGTCATTTTCATCGGTTATCACAAATATGGGCTGCTTTAATAACTTAGAGAGCAAATATTTACGAAAGCAAAGTTGATCATCTCACTTCCCTTAGAGTAGTCAGTGGATCTTTCCTTTATTCATCAAAGATTTATCGGGTGTCTGCTCTGTCTCAGGCTTGGTGCAAAAGTTGGAAAGTGGCCAGGGCACAGTCACTGAGGTGGAGCCCCTGGGGGAGTCAGAGGTCACAGGAACTTTTGATAGCGTCAGAGAAGTCCTGAGATGGGACAGCACAGGCTGCGCGGCCTCCAGAGGATGCCCTGGCTGAGGGGCACTAGGGCCTGGGGGGGAAAGGGGTGGGCACAGCTGACCTGGAAATTGCAGCATAGACTAGCAGCGGTTAGCCATGGGGGCTGGGCCGTGCTGAAGCCCAGAGACTTGCGAGACCTGGGGAGAGAGGGACTGCTGGTGTCCAGCGTGGCTGGAGTGACCAGTGAGCTGGGCAGTTGGTGGGGGGCAGCTTGGAAGCTCTCAACCCTGGGGCGGAGGAGTCTGAGCCAGGAGGGCCAAGCTTCTATTTGCTGCTGGTGGTGAATGAGTTGATGGACGATAGATGAGTCTGTTCTCGCGCTGCTATAAAGAAATACCTAAGATAAGACTGGGTCATTTATAAAGAAAAGAGGTTGAATTGGCTCATGGCTCCACAGGTTGTACAGGAAGCATAGCAGTTTCTGCTTCTGGGGTAGCCTCAGGAAACTTAAAATCATGGCAGAAGGCGAAGGGGAAGCAGGGACGTCGTACATGCCTGGAGCAGGGGGAAGGGTCATGTCAAGTGAATGATTGAATACATATATCCCCAACCTTGCTGCATATCTTTAGCTGGACAGACCTATGCTTTTATTAGAATTTGAGGCTGGGCGTGGTGGCTCAAGCCTGTAATCCCAGCACTGTGGGAGGCCGAGACGGGTGGATCATGAGGTCAGGAGATTGAGACCATCCTGGCTAACACGGTGAAACCCTGTCTGTACTAAAAATATACAAAAAAACTAGCCGGGCGAGGTGGCAGGCGCCTGTAGTCCCAGCTACTCGGGAGGCTGAGGCAGGAGAATGGCGTGAACCCGGGAGGCGGAGCTTGCAGTGAGCTGAGATCACGCCACTGCGCTCCAGCCTGGGTGACAGAGTGAGACTCTGTCTCAAAAAAAAAGAATTTGAGAGGCGAGGGCTAGTGGTGAGCATCCTCTTGGCTCTGACTCTTCAGCAGGACAGGTTCCCGGGTTGCTTCTGGGTTTAGCTGGGATAAATCGTCTGCAAGTCAGTAAATAAAAGCTTAGGCGAATTAGTGATGAGGACAGACTTATGGCAAGAGCACAACTGTATTACTCCTTCTTTCCTTCTTTCTTCCTTCCCTCCTTCCCTCTCTCCCTCCCTCTCTCCCTCCCCCTCTCTCTCTCTCTCTCTCTTTCTTTCTGAGACAGTGCCACTCTGTCACCCAGGCTGGAGTGCACTCGCGTGATCTCAGCTCATCGCAACCTCCGCCTCCCTGGTTCAAGTGATTCTCCTGTCTCAGCCTCCCGAGTAGCTGGGATGATAGGCATGCACCACCACACCTGGCTAATTTTTTGTATTTTTAGTAGAGATGGGGTTTCACCATGTTGGTCAGGCTGGTCTCGAACTCCTGACCTCAGGTGATCTGCCTGCCTCGGCCTCCCAAAATGCTGGGATTACAGCCATGAGCCACTGCGCCTGGCCTCTTTTCTTTTTTGAGACAGGGTCTTGCTCTGTTGCCCAGGCTGGAGTGCAGTGGCACAATCAAGGCTTACTGCAACCTGTATCTCCCAGGCTGAAGTGATGATCCCGCCTCAGCCCCCCACTGGCTGGGACTATAGACTTGCACCACCATGTCTGGATAATTTTCCCATTTTTTGGAGAGACAGGGTTTTGCCATGGTGCCTAGTGTGGTGTCAAACTCAGGGGCTCAAGTGGTCCGCCCACTTTGGCCTCCCAAAGTGCTGGGATTACAGGTGTTAGCCATCACACCTGACATGTATTAAAATATTTAACTGAAAAAAAGAACTAGAATGTAATGGAATTGAATCTTTTTTTTTAGTGGGTAAACAATGAACATGGAATAACTAAGACATATACTTGTTAAACTTTAAAAAATCTACAAGTAAATTGTCTCATCAAAAACTTCTATTTTTAGCCAGGTGGCTCATGCCTGTAATCTCAGCAGTTTGGGAGGCCAAGGTGGGTGGATCACCTTAGGTCAGGAGTTCAAGACCAGCCTGGCCAACATGGCGAAACTCCGTCTCTATTAAAAGTACAAAAATTAGCCAGGTGCGGTGGTGCGTGCCTGTAATCCCAGCTACTTGGGAGGCTGAGGCATGAGAATCACTTGAACCTGGGAGGCGGAGGTTGCAGTGAGCCAAGATTGCACCACTGCACTCCCACCTGGGCAACAGAGCAAGACTCTGTCTCGAAACAAACAAACAAACAAAAACTGTTTTTTTTTTTAAGGAAAAAGCCTTTTGTTATAAATGTAATGGTGTAGAATCAGGAAGCAAAGGAAAGGGCAATAAACAATTCTCCAGGTCAGGAAATTAACGAGGAAGGGCTCTCCCTTAGTTCTTGTAGATTTTAATAAGTTACCAGGAAAAGGAGGCACTCTGTGAAATATCTGAGTTTCTAACTGTTGCTTCCTCCTCTGGAAATGACTTGCCAAACTGAGAGAGCGTCTCCAGGCAGGTCTCCTGAGAATGGTGTGTGGGAAGCACGTGTTGGATGAACTCTGTGTCTGCAAGCAGCAGTTAATGCCGTCAGGGGAAAATAACTCAGTTGTGCCAATAAAATGACTGCTCTGAGCTGTCAGTAATGATTCAATAAAGAGTCAGGAATAACGCATCTAGAATGAGGGAATTCTGGAACCAGAAGAACCACAGGGATGGTTGGACTTGATCCTTATTTATTTTTTGTTTTGTTGTGGTTTTGAGACAGGGTCTCGTTCTGCTGTCCAGGCTCGAGGGCAGTGGTGCAATCTCGACTCACTGCAACCTCCACCTCCCAGCTTCAAGAGATTCTCCTGCCTTGGCCCTGCCGACACCTCAAAACCAGCCTAGACAATATGGCAAAACCGTGTCTCTGCAAAAAAATACAAAAATTAGCCAGGTGTGGTAGCACAAACCTGTAGTCCCAGCTACTCAAGAGGCTGAAGTGGGAGGACCATTTGAGCCTGGGAGGCAGAGGCTGCAGCGAGCTGAGACCACGCCACTGTATTCCAGTCTGGGCGACAGAGCGGGACCCTGTCTCAAAATAAAATTTGAAGACTCAAGGATCTCGATGTGGAGATTGTCCCAGCACTTTTTGAGGCTGACGCAGGTGGATCACTTGAGACCAGGAGTTCAAGATGAGGCTTGGCAACACAGCGAAACCCTGTCTCTGCAAAAAATACAAAAATTAGCGGGGCATGGTGGTAGAGGAGCCTGTTCCATGGTTGATGGAGATTCCTTTGCCTCATGATTGATTGAGTGGAGTTAGAGGACAAGAACACAGGATCCCAAGCCGGGAAATGTTTTCCATACTTGCAATCCAGCAGGCAGCTCCTCAAGACCCTCAAGAAAGGCCCTGGAGGGTGTTTGGAACCCTCCTGGGGGAAGGGAAACCTTGGGGTTCTTTAGAAGGGGCTCTTTAGTTTGCAAAGACAGAGGCTGGTGGTGAAGGTGTGAGGGGCTGCCTGAGTGAACCCTGGGAACCAGGGGGAGCCCACACAGCCTGGGTCCAGCCCTGACTCAGAACTTGGGGTCCTCTTGTGTATTAGTTCTCTATGGCTGCTGTAAATAGTTATCCCAAATGCAGTGGATTAAAACAGTAGACCTCTATTCGCTTACGGCTCTAGAGGTCAGCAGTCTGAAATCATTTTCACTGGAGAAAGTCAAGGTGTCAGCAGGGTTGGTTCCTTCTGGAGGTCCCAGGGGAGAATCTGTTTCTTTGCTTTTGTCGGCTTCCAGTGGCTGCCTGCATGCCTTGGCTTGTGGCTCCTTCCACCATCTTCCAATCCCATCCTTCTAATCTGTTTCCATCATCATATCATTTCTTCTTCTTTGGTCATCAAAGATCCCTCTGCCTCCCTCTCATAAGGACCCTGAGATCACAGCATGCCCACTCAGATAGTCCGGGACAGTCTCCCCACATCAAGATCCTTGATTTTTTATTTTGAGACAGGGTCTCGCTGTGTCACCCAGGCTGGAGTGCAGTGGTGCGATCTCGGCTGACTGCAGCCTCTACCTCCCAGGCTAAAGCAATTCTCCAACCTCAATCTTCTGAGTAGCTGGGATTACAGGCATGTGCCACCACACAGGGCTAACTTTTGTATTTTTTATGGAGACAGGGTTTCACCATGTTGCCCAGGCTGGTCTCGAACTCCTGAGCTCAAGCGATCTGCCCACCTTGGCCTCCAAAAGTGCTGGGATTACAGGCGTGAGTCACCACACCCGGCCTAGATCCTTGATTTAATCACACCTGCAGAATCCCTTTTACCATATAAGAAAACATTTGCAGATTCTGACCATTCCTGGCTAATTTCCGATCTCCCACAGTGCCTAAAAGGTTCCCAAGCAGCCCCAGCTAGGCACCTCTCTTGGGGCCTGCACCCCGTTCTGCCTCTTCTCCTCTCCATGAAATTCATGAAGATTCTGCATCCACTCCTGATGAATTTCAGTAACCCCTTTCCCCCTGTCCGGAGTCCCCCCAGATTCCTGCATAAAAGCTCAGGGCCACACATCTGTCCTCCCCACACCTTCCCTGGGCACCCGGGTAGCGGGTGCCTCTATTCTCTGTGACTTCCCTCCATCAGTGAGCAAATCCACTCCCATCCTGCAACTAAAACTTCAGGAAACAGCTTCAAGAAAAATTTGATTCGCTCCCCATTAAACCAAATCAATACATGTTAGGATCCTGGAGAAGAGGTTGTTTTTTGTTTTGTTTTGTTTTTTCACCATCTATTCCCTGTTCATGCTCCTCAGAAGGGCTGTGCTGGGGATTTTCCAGAGTTGGCGTTCACACTCCTCTATGCACATGAACCCAAACACCATCCTCATCATAAATCCACGTCACCATGATGCCCGAGCGTTGGCGGGCTCCTTTAAATCCACTGTCTCAGCTGATTCTTCCAGGGACACAGCTCCGGGGGGGATATCATCCCCAGCTGACAGATGAGGCAAATGAGGTCCAGAATCTACACCGCCCTTAGAGCTCTCAACCCCTGTAAGTGAGGCCCCTGCCTCAGGGTCCTGCTCTTCCCCGTGTCTCCCTCCACATTTTCTAAGACCCCTGCCATGCCTGGGACCAACCATGCTGAGAGTGCCACCTGGCTGGGGCACCCAGTCCTGGGCAGAGACTCATGCGGAGTCTGGTTCCTTTCTCCTGCTTATGAGTCTCCCCTGTCTCACCTTCCCCCAGGCATGTGAGGGTGACCAAATGTCCCAAGGAGTTGCAGGCCTGTGTTCACAGGACCGTCTTGGGGTCCTAGGGTCGTTCTGGGTCTCCCCGGTCGTACAGCACTTCTGGCCCATGAAAGGTGCTGGTGTGTTGATTCAGGGTGACTCTTACTCACTTTGGACCCATGACCAGTTAAGGACTCTGTACTGAGAGTTCACTGCCAAGCCCTAGGCTTGAGCCATATGGGGGCCATGGCTTGGCATGCCTCAGCATGTTCCAGTCGGTGCCAGCTCTGGTGTACAGCACCCAAGGGGGTGGGGGCGTGGCAGCCACCCTTTACCCCGCACAGAATGGAGGTCAGGCACACTGGCTCAACGAACAGACCTGAGAAGACTGTGTGTAAATAATTTGTAATATGTTGAAGCACATTAAAAATGTATTAGGAATGTGGCTATGTAAAGGAATTCCATAGGGAATTGTTTTCTTTTTTTTTTTTTTTTTTTGAGACGGAGTCTTGCTCTGTGCCCCAGGCTGGAGTGCAGTGGCGTGATCTCGGCTCACTGCAAGCTCCGCCCCCCTGGGTTCACGCCATTCTCCTGCCTCAGCCTCCTGAGTAGCTGGGACTACAGGCGCCCGCCACCTCGCCCGGCTAATTTTCTTGTATTTTTAGTAGAGACGGGGTTTCACCGTGTTAGCCAGGATGGTCTCGATCTCCTGACCTCGTGGTACGCCCGTCTCGGCCTCCCAAAGTGCTGGGATTACAGGCTTGAGCCATCGCGCCCGGCCGGGAATTGTTTTCTTAAAAGGGAGAACCTCTCCTTAATCACTCCTTAATTCATCCAGTGCCTGTGTCTGGGTGATCTCAGCTCACTGCAAACTCTGCTTCCCGGGTTCCAGCGATTCTCCTACCTCAGCCTCCCGAGTATCTGGGATTGCAGGCGTCTGTCAACACACCTGGCTAATTTTGTATTTTTAGTAGAGATGGGGTTTTGCCATGTTGGTCAGGCTGGTCTTGAACTCCTGACCTCAGGTGATCCTCCCGCCTCAGCCTCCCAAAGTGCTGGGATTATAGGCGTGAGCCACCATGCCCGGCCAATAAAGACCATCTTACAAGGACATTCTTTGTTGCCAAAAACTTTGTTCCCAGGGCCAGTAATAATGGCAGATGAATGGTTAGGCCAGAAAATAACAACGAAATATTAACTAAAATTATGTCAAGTGTCCAAGAAACTGTGAAGTATAATTTCTAGACATCTTCACTGGAGGGAAGGGACTATTCTGGGCCAGGACTGGCTACATCATTTGCAGGGTTCAATGCAAAGTGAGAATGCAGGCCCCTTGTTCAAAACAATTAAGAATTTCAAATCGGTGACAGCAGAGCATTAAGCCCAGCACAGGGCCCTTCTCAGTGCAGCCCGTGTGCTGCTGTACAGGTCATATGGCCACAAAGCCAGCCCGAGGCTGGGGGCGGGAGAGACTTTTAGCAAAGACTTTTCAGGGTCCCAATAAGGGAAGTCCTGGTTTTGCTGGGAAGCTGCCTCTAGCGCCTTCGAGCACATGTCCCCATGGCTCTTCACACCACAGTGTGGAGCAGGTGATCAATGTCCTTGGCTCTGAGATGAGCGAGTGGCGCAAGTGAACCTGAATACTTGGAGAAGTTTTTGTGTTGTTTTGTTTTGAGACAGGGTCTCCCTCTGTTGCCCAGGCTGGAGTGCAGTGGCTTGATCTTAGCTCACTGCAACCTCCGTGTCCCAGGCTCAAGCCATTCTCCCACCTCAGCCTCCTGAGTAGCTGGGACTATAGGCACGTGCCACGCACCCAGCTAATTTTTGTATTTTTGTAGAGACGGGGTTTCACCATGTTGCCCAAGCTGGTGTCGAACTCCTAGGCTCAATCGACCTGCCCGCCTCGGCCTCCCAAAGTGCTGGTATTACAGGCATGAGCCACCTCACCCAGCCTGGAGAAGGATTTTTTGATAAATCCCAATTGATCCTCCAAAACCAGCTTTAATGTCCCCTCCCCTGAAGTGGCATTGGCCGCTCCTCCACGGCCCACCTACAGAACCGTGCACACCCATCTTACCACATTCATTCCCTCCCCTGTACTTGTGGTTGGCACACACCTGTCTCACCCACCACCTAGAGGCTTCTGCAGAGCCCGGGTCCTCAGCGCTGGGCCTGGCCCACAGAAATGCTTAGGGAGTATTCCTTGAGAGCACTCCTGCTTGCGACGGGCTCCCACCTATGAGGGGTCAACTTGCTGGGCAGTGAGCAAGGAGGCAGCGGAAACTCCAGCCCAGGGAAGAGTCACAACTGCCCAGGAAGTCTGGGACCTTTTCCCAGAGCAGGGGAGATGGAGATGGGACCTGGAGGATGCCCTGCAGCCGGCCAGGTGGGCCGTGGGAATGGGAATTCTGAGGAGAGGAAAGCTCGTCAGGCGTACTGAGGTGTGAGAGTGACTGGGGACTTTAGGAAGGGCCAGGTGTTCATGGGGGAGGAGGGGAGAGGCCCGTTGGTGCTCGTTCAAGGAGCAAGGCCACCCTGAACAGCAGGGAGAAGGGGAAGGTCATCATCAGAGCTGTGCCCTGGAAAGATAACGTTGGCCACAGCAGGAGAACAAGTCAGAGTTCACAGGCCTGGAACTGGGGGTGGCTATGAGGGGGCTGCCATATCCCCAGAGACTTGAGCATGGCAGGGGTGCTAGATGGGGGTGAGGGGTTGGGGGAAGGAACAGGCTCAAGAATCACCTGTGACCAGGCGCAGTGGCTCATGCCTGTAATCCCAGCACTTTGGGAGGCTGAGGTGTGCAGATCACGAGGTCAGGAGTTCAAGACCAGCCTGACCAACATGGTGAAACCCCATCTCTACTAAAAATACAAAAATTAGCTGGGCATGGTGGTGCATGCCTGTAATCCCAGCTACTCAGGAAGCTGAGGCAAGAGAATTGCTTGAATCCAGGAGGCAGAGGTTGCAGTGAGCCGAGATCATGCCACTGCACTCCAGTCTGGGTGATAGAGCAAGACTCCGTCTCAAAAAAAAAAAAAAAATTCACCTCTGCAGGAGTACCAGGCTGGGGACAGAGGGATGGAACCAGGAGGCTGAGGGAGTTGAGAACAATGGCCAGATTCCAACTTGGGCAACAGGAAGAAGGGTGATTGTTGAGGGCTGAATCCACCCCCCAGAGTTCACAGGTTGAAACTGAACCCCAGTGGGATGGCATTAAGAGGTGGGGCCTTTGGGAGGTGAGTAATCGTGGTGGGGGGCCTCATGAATGAAATTCACGCCCTTAAGAGGCCATGGGAAGCTGCCTCTCCCTTCCGTCGCGTGAGGACACAGCTGTCCGTGAGCTGGAAGCTGTCCTCACCAGACATTGAATCTACTGGCGCCTTGATCTCAGAATTCCAGACTTCACAAATGTAAGAAATAAATTTTTGTTATTTATAACCCCCACCCTCCCCTCCCACCGCCAAGTTGATGGTATTTTGTTACAGCAGGGACTGAGATAGCAATCAGTGGACACAACCGATGAGAACATTCGTGGCGACCTCTGTGCCGTGTGCAGGCCTTTGCATGCATCTCCCTGTGTGACCCCAACACCTCCTCATTCACAGGCTCCGAGTTAATTGTGCAGAAACGCACACAGCTCACCCCACGTCTGGCTGGCCCCAATGCCTTGTGTCTAGCCACGGTGACCTCTGCCAACAGAGAAGCTCTGGCTTTCTTGAGCAGGAAGTGAGGCGAGAAAATAGCAGAAGAGAAGCCCTTTAGAAAGAGCTTTCGAAAGTGTGCCTGCTCCTGGGCTCCCTTCAGCAGCGGCTCATCTCACAAGCTCCTGTTTTCATTTCCTATCACCGGGAGATCGGCTGTTAGCCCAGGTGGCATCTCAGCACTCAGTGCAGCCTCCAGCCCTGCCAGCTGGGCCCCAGTCACCTACACATGGGGTCTGCTGTTCTGTAGACAGGCCATGGCCTCGGCTGTGCCATTTACTCTTTTGACCCCACTAACTCTCCCCTGCTGGGGCCCATGTCACCACCCGGCTCATCACCCACCAGTGGAATGCTGTCACCCCATGGAACAGTGTCACCCACCAATGGAACACTGTCACTCACCAATAGAATGCTGCCACTCTCTCATGGAACACTGTCACCTGCCAATGGAACACTGTCACCCACCAATGGAACACTGTCACCCACCAGTGGAACACTGTCACCACCAATGGAACACTGTCACCAATGGAACACTGTCACCTGCCAATGGAACACTGTCACCAATGGAACACTGTCACCCGCCAATGGAACACTGTCACCCACCAATGGAACACTGTCACCCACCAAGGGAACACTGTCATCCACCAATGGAATGTTGTCACAATGGAAAGAGACTGTTTTTGGATGTGCTGCTCTTATCCCTCAGGACATCCCAGCAGAGATGAAAAGTTGGCCTGGTGATTGGAGGCAGCTGGTGCGAGACTGACCATTGAAGCCTTGGCTGAGCTGTGATCCCCTAGGGAGAGGGTGTAGGGTAAGAGGTCCCAGGCCCAAGTGTTCAGGGGCCTGAGAAGGAGCAACAGAGTGTGTGGGGGAGGGCGCTGTTCTGGGGTCCCCACTGCGAGCTCAGGGCCGGCAGGCCTGGCATGTGAATGAAGACCACTGTTGACTCCTCAAGAGGAAACGGGGGAGCACGAGGGAGTGGCAGACACTACAACCAGGAGTGCCCACCCCACCGTGCCCACAGTCACAGGGTGCTGACTATGAGTCATGTCTCTCCCCACAGTCCCTAACCTGGATCTGGTGGTAATGCGCTTCCTCTCTCCTCATATTATAGTCTCAGAGAAGGAAGGGAGCAGGTCTAAAGTCACCCAGCAAGGTGGGTGCAGAGACAGGAGAGCACCCGGCTTGGGGTCAGTCTTGCTGCCTTGGTGGGAGGTATTTAATGGGCCTTGAACTGGCAGAAGCTCAGGGTGGTTCCAAGCTGCACCTCATATTTGTCAGGACCTGTGGCAAATCCTTTGCACCTCCTTAAGCCTGGTGTCCTTACCCAAAGATCAAGGACCACAGGACCCTCCGGCTCTGTCTCCTTCATCAGGTCCATATGAGGCTCAAACCCAGCGAGGCACCTGAGCTGTCTCCATGAACATTCCAGGCTAAAACCCACGCAGAGCACACCCTGGAGGCCAGCTTTGGACACCGGCCTGCCTGGACAGGGCACAGGGACTGGCCGCTTCCTCTGCTAGAAGTGACTACAGGAAAGAGAAGGGGGTGGGGGGTGGATGTGCGTGTCTGTTCCCAAGGGAAACGGGTCTCCCTGCAGATTGGAGCGTTCGCTTGTCTCCAAACCGTACCAGGTCACGGAGACCCAGGAGGCGCTGCCAGGCAACTTGCCGGTGTGACAAGCATCTGTGGCCAAAGAGGAAAAAAGCATCTCAGTGTTGCCCAAGATCAAGGCTATTCATGGGTGGGCCTTGGATGGCGGCCAGCATGCACCAGCTGAGAACCGTTCCTCTAAGCAGCCTCAGATTCCACAAAGGCTGGAGGGGGACTGCCTGCCATTGCAATGTTCTGACTTCCATTTGGGGGATTTGCGGAATGGGGACAGGAGACTGACCTTCTAGAACAAATGCCTTTCCTTCTATGGACCGAGCAGAAAGAGCGCTGGGCTTGGCGCCTGGCGAAGGGAGTTTCTGCCCCAGTTGCTGTGTAGCCCTGGGCAGGTGTGGGCCTCGGCTCCCCAGGTGCCAGGTGAGGAGCACAGTGTGAGGTCCTATGGGGGCTGGTCAGGACACAGTCCTCACGCATGCCCATGAACACAGAGCCTTTCTTAGGGCACCGTGGCCTGAAGCTGACCAGGCTCCAGCTCTTGGCTCCATTTCCTTCCCCTTCCAGACCATCAGGGCGTGGATTCAGGGTCTGCTTGAGATTTTTGGCTGCCATGGGTTTCGGCGGTCCTTTCCCAAAAAGGGAAAGGGAGCTGGCATTTTAAGGAGTCCTTATAGGTACTGTTGCCCGTTTAGTTCAGTGTTGCAGACAGGGACTTTGGGGCTGGGAAGGTGAAGTCACTGGCCCAGTTTGCCCACCTCACTGGGAGAGGAGCCAGTGTGTGGGCCCAGGTCTAGACCCCAGGCCCGGTCCCACCGTCAGCCCACAGGAAACACGTTTTGGCGCCATGGGTCCTCTGGCCCTTGCCTGAAGAAGGAAATGAGGATTCCAGGCTCCCTGCGTCACAGCAGTATTGGGGACTTTAGCAAAAATGAGGTCACTGCTGTCTTAGGACCTCTTGGTTTCCAAAGTTCTGTTTCACTTCAGTGCTGGCTGTCATCTGTGTGTGGGAGGCGGCAGGCATTATCACCCACCTCACTTCAGAGGCAGGGGTGGTCAGGGAACGGCCAGCCAGCCAGTCAGCTAGCCAAGGTGCAGACCAGTCCCAGTAGGGGCCAGTGATGGGGCCCGCGTGACCCTCCAGGCATGTCACTTCCAGGCCTGCCACTGGCAGGAGTTGGCCTCTGACGGCAGTGCCTCATCCCTACCCCATACTGTCCCCCAGGAGGGCACATCCTGGCACCACCACATACTGCTGTGTGGCCTTGGCCAAAGTCTTTGAGCCTCTATTTCATCATTTATAAAGTAGGCATAAGACTGCTGACCATGGGGCGGGGGCTGTAGGGAGAAGATGAATCAAAACCCCTGGCCCAGGGCCTTGGGTGGACCAGCCTGGACCACATGGCGAAACCCCATCACTGTTGGCAAAGGCACCGCCCGATGTGCATGCTGCAGGCCGACAGCGTCCCGGCTACTCAAAGGGTGTCTGCTCCCTCGCGCGTACCCTGCCTTCCTCCTTTCTCATTTCCTCCCTGTTTCTGCCTCCCTCCCTTTCTTCCTGCTTTCATGCACGCATCTGGAATTATACCCTGCCGAATTGTAAAAAGGAGTCAATATTTATTAAAACTATATTTATTATTATTAAAATATTAAAATATTGCTATATTTATTAAATATATGCTATATTTAATAAAACAAATATAGCATAACCACTAACATGGGGGGAAGGGCTGGGTGCGTGGCTCACACCTGTAATCCCAGCACTTTGGTAGGCTGAGTGGGGATGATCGCTTGAGCCCAGGAGTTTAAGATTGGCCTGGGCAACATGGCGAAATCCTGTCTCTGAAAAAAAAAAAAAAAAATTTAAAAACTAGCCGGACATGGTGTTGTGCATCTGTAGTCCCACCTACTTGGGAGGCTGAGGTGGGAGGATCACTTGAGCCAGACAGGTTGAGGCTGCAGTGAGCCATGATGGCGCCATTGCACTCCAACCTGGGCAAGAGATAGAGATCCCCATCTCAAACAAAAGGAAATAGGGTGAACGAAAGAAGACAGAGGTCAAGGGAGAGGGTCAGCGAGTAAGTGATGTCGTCTCCGCTTATGAAGGACCACATGAGGCATTAGAGCGTGCACCTTTTCCATGTAAAGTCTTTGAATGCAGGATCTTGTTGCCCTTGTCATCCACTGGTGGAGCCAAGGTTCCCAGGGCGGACCTGCTCAGTCTGGAGTTCTAGAGCTGGGAAGACTTTTCAGGATTCTTAAGATCATCCCATCATCCCTTCTATTTTCAGATGGGGAAACTGAGTCTCAAAGTCAGGGCATGGCATGGCATCGCAGGAATAAAAATGAAAGCTGTGAGTAGTCTGACCTGTCAGATGCGTAGGGCATATCTGCCTCAGTGGGGCTCAGTGGGGCTGGGAGAAGCACAGTGATAGGTTAAGAAAACCTTATTTCTGTGTGATGTTTTGTCTGCAGGGAATCTGCTTTGGTGAGATTTAAAGTTTGAACACCTAGAGAACAGCTAGACGTTCAGCTGACTGTTAGTGACGGATTTGCTGCTCTTGAGCACTCTCGGGGCTGGAATTCACACAATACCTCCTACCATCACCCATTTAGAATAAGACTTTGGGTAAATCACGCTTAATTTGAACCTCAGTGGGGGTTTTCCAGTAAAATATCAATAATAACACTTCCCGTTTCCTCATAGGACTTTTTTTGTGAGCTAAACAAGATGTTAAAGTACTTCTTTTTTTAATATAGTTTTTAAAATTGTAAGAGATGGGGTCTCACTATGTTGTCCAGGCTGGCCTCAAACTCCTGGGCTTAAGCAATCCACCTGCCTCGGCCTCCCAAAGTGCTGAGATTACAGGCATGACACACCTCACCCAGTCTTAAAGTATGCATACTTCTTAAAGCATAAAAGTGCCACCCAAGGGTGAGGTGTGACCAGGCTCAGTGACCTCGTAGCAGAAGCTGCCTGTGGGTCTGAGGGCTCCTTCCCTGTGATCACTGAGGGGTGAGAACACCTTCAGATCTGGCCTCCCCGACAGCCCTTCATCCTCGAGGTTGGTCTTGTGATTCTTCTATCCCAGGTCTCCTCTCAGAGATCTTCACGATGTGTCTCTCCTGGGAAACCCATCAACACCTCATCTGGCTTATAAACTCCTCAACAGCAGCTGCTTCTCGTGGTTAAGTGAAAAGTTGAGGCCGGGCGCGGTGGCTCAAGCCTGTAATCCCAGCACTTTGGGAGGCCGAGACGGGCTGATCACGAGGTCAGGAGATCGAGACCATCCTGGCTAACACGGTGAAACTCCGTCTCTACTAAAAAATACAAAAAACTAGCCGGGCGAGGTGGTGGGCGCCTGTAGTCCCAGCTACTCTGGAGGCTGAGGCAGGAGAATGGCATGAACCCGGGAGGCGGAGCTTACAGTGAGCTGAGATCCGGCCACTGCACTCCAGCCTGGGCGACAGAGCGAGACTCCACCTCAAAAAAAAAAAAAAAAAGAAAAGTTGACTGCCTTCCACATTGTGGTTTCTCTCCTCTCTGACTATGTATCGCATATCCTAATACCATACAGGGAATATTAAGCTGAAGCTAGGGCTTTAAATAACTTAAGAACTGCCAAACATCTTTGCTCTCATTTCTTTTAATAAACAAAAGTTCTTTCTACTGAATATAGCGCAGAGAATATATCCCTTCCCATTCATCTTGAGTAAGGAAAAAAAAAACCCCAACAACTCTGTATATGATTCTCCTTTTAAAAATGTTCTATTGGCCAGGCACAATGGCTCACACCTATAATCCCAGCACTTTGGGAAGCCAAGGTGGGAGGATTGGTTGAGCCCAGGGGTTCAAGACCAGCCTGGACCACGTGGCAAAACCCCATCTCTGCAAAAAATAATAGTAAAAAAATTGGCCGGGTGTGGTGACACATGCCTGTTGTCCCAGCTACTTGGGAGGCTGAGGTGGTAGGATCACTTGAGCCAGGGAGATGGAGGCTGCTGTGAGCCAAGATCACGCCACTGCACTCCAGCTTGAGCTAGAGAGTGAGACCCTGTCTCAAAAAAAAAAAAAGTTCTATTTTGTACTTCAGGGCTACTCCTCAAATTTTGATCATGAGTCTTGTAGTTTGTTGCTGATGTCAGGTTTAGCAATAGTTGCCCACGTGGTAGGAACCTAGGCTCATAAGCCCCCATCCTCCTGAAAGAGACCTGCCCCACCTGCAGCCTGTCAGAAAGACCTGAAAAGGAAGGGGTACATAGGACGTGCGGGCTTCCAGTCCTGGCTGTATAGCACTAGCTTTTGGCCTTCAGCAAGGTAACACTTGTGTACCATCAGGGTAACAGTTGTACCTGCTGGGCCTTGTTGGTGTCATCATCAGAGATATCCTTAGGGTTAATCCTTAGTACAGCACCTGGCCCATGACAGGAGTCCAACATTATGATACCTGAATTCTATTAGAATACCTGAATCCATTAGAATACCTGAATTCTATTGAAATACCTGAACCATTAAAATGCCTCAATCCATTAGAACACCTGAATCCCATTAAAATACCTGAATTCCATACCTGAATTCTATTAGACCACCTGAATTCATTAGAATACCTGAATCCATTAGAATGCCTGAATCCATTAGAATACCTGAATCTATTAGAATGCCTGAATCCATTAGAACACCTAATCCATTAGAATATCTGAATCCATTAGAATGCCTGAATCCATTAGAATACCTGAATCCATTATAATACCTGAATTCCATGACAATAAGTGAATCCATTAGACTACCTGAATTCCATACCTGAATCCATTAGAAACACTGAACCATTAGAACACCTGAATCCATTAGAATGCCAGAATCATTAGAACACCTAATTCCATTAGAACACCTGAATTCCAGTAGAATATCTGACTCCATTAGAATAGCTGACTCCATTAGAACACCTAACTCCATCAGAATATCTGACTCCGTTAGAACACCTAACTCCATTAGAATATCTGACTCCATTAATAACACCTAACTCCATTAGAATACGTGAATCTATTAGAACGCCTGAATTCCATTAGAATGCCTGACTTCCTTAGAACACCCGAATTTCATTAGAATATCTGACTCTATTAGAATATCTGACTCCATTAGAACACCTGAATCCATTAGAATATCTGACTCCATTAATAACACCTAACTCCATTAAAATACCTGACTCCATTAGAACACCTGAATTCCATTAGAATGCCTGAATCCATTAGAATACCTGAATTCCAGTAGAATACCTGAATCCATTAGAATATCTGACTCATTAGAACACCTAACTCCATTAGAATACCTGCCTCCATTAGAACACCTGAATTCCATTAGAATACCTGCCTCCATGAATGGCGTGAACCCGGGAGGCGGAGCTTGCAGTGAGCTGAGATCCGGCCACTGCACTCTAGCCTGGGCGGCAGAGCGAGACTCCGCCTCAAAAAAAAAAAAAAAAAAAAAAAAAAAAAAAAGAATACCTGCCTCCATTAGAACACCTGAATTCCAGTAGAATGCCTGCCTCCATTAGAACACCTGAATTCCAGCAGAATGCCTGCCTCCATTAGAACACCTGAATTCCAGTAGAATGCCTGAATCCATTAGAACACCTGAATTCCAGTAGAATGCCTGCCTCCATTAGAACACCTGAATTCCAGTAGAATGCCTGAATCCATTAGAACACCTGAATTCCAGTAGAATGCCTGAATCCATTAGAACACCTGAATTCCATTAGAATGCCTGAATCCATTAGAACACCTGAATGCCATTAGAATGCCTGACTCCATTAGAACACCTGAATGCCATTAGAATGCCTGGCTCCATTAGAACACCTGAATTCCAGTAGACTGCGTGACTCCATTAGAACACCTGAATGCCATTAGAATGCCTGCCTCCATTAGAACACCTGAATTCCAGTAGACTGCTTGACTCCATTAGAACACCTGAATTCCATTAGAATGCCTGCCTCCATTAGAACACCTGAATTCCAGTAGACTGCTTGACTCCATTAGAACACCTGAATGCCATTAGAATGCCTGGCTCCATTAGCATGCCTGAATCCATTAGACCACCTGAATTTCATTAGAATGCCTGAATCCATTAGAACACCTGAATTCCAGTAGAATGCCTGACTCCATTTGAATGCCTGCATCCATTAGACCACCTGAATTCCATGACTATCTGAACTTTTGTTTTGGGTATGTACTAGTTTCCTACTGTTGATAAGGGACCACAAACTTGGTGGTTTAAAACAGCAGAAATATATTCTCACACAGTTCTGGAGGCCAGAAGTCTGAAGTCAAGATACGCTTTCCACATAAGGTCACATTCACAGATTTCAGGAGTTCGGATGTGGACACATCCTTTGGGGGAGCCACCGTTCCACCCACTGCAGGTGCCACGTCCTAATCTCCTTCTGTCGACTGTGTCTTACCAGGTGCTTACCTCCCCTCCCTGGGCCTCAGTCTCCCGGGTATAAAACAAGGGAAGTTCCCAACAGCTTCAAGCTTCTGACACTGTGACTTTGAGTAGTCCCAGCTTAGCCCCTGGATCCCTAAGATCATTGACCAATGGTTGTTCCTCTGTGCCTCAGTTTACCCATTGTGAAATTAAGAAGCTGGATGAGGCCAGGCGTGGTGGCTTACATCTGTAATCCCAGCACTTTGGGAGGCCGAGGCAGGCGGGTCACCTGAGGCCAGGAGTTCAAGACCAGCCTGGCCAACATGGTGAAACTTCGTCTCTACTAATAATACAAAAATTAGCCGGGTGTGGTGGTGCATGCCTGTAATCCCAGCTGCTTGGGAAGCTGAGGCAGGAGAATTGCTTGGAGGCAGAGGTTGCAGTGAGCTGAGATTGTACCACTGCACTGCAGCCTGGGCAACAGAGCAAGACTCCATCTCAAAAAAAAAAGCAGCAGCAGCTGGATGAGATCAGTGATTCTCAATTATAAGTTGAAGGTGCGAATTACCTGGGACATTTTCAAAGTCTAAATGGCCATGCCCTGCCCTGGATCTCGTGAATAGTGTCTTTTGGGAGAGGGTTGAGTCCCTTCACTGGTGCCGCGCGTTTACCCAGTGTTAATGCTCCCTGGACTTTACTGACTTTGTTGGGCGGAGGCACCACGGCAGTCAGCTACTCCCTGGTTACACTGGTTACTTCCGCACCATCCCGTGTTTTATCAGGGAAGGAAATGGGAGAGTTTTACGGAAAGGAAAGTCCAGGAATATAAAGACACTAGAGATGTGAGCGACCATTTAGAGCTGGCTGTGGTTTTTCACACCACTGATTTCACGTGGAGTGAAAAAATTGATTTCATGTGTGTGGCATGAAATCAGTTTGGTGGTTCAGATCAATGTATAAAAGAGAATAGAAACTATCACAATGCATAGATATTTTTTCCATGAAATTCATTCAGTTGGCCGGGCGTAGTGACTCATGCCTGTAATCCCAGCACTTTGGGAGGCCGAGGCGGGCGGATCACTAGGTCAGGAGATCGAGACCATCCTGGGGAACACGGTGAAACCCTGTCTCTACTAAAAAAAAAAAAAATACAAAAAAATTAGCCGGGCGTGGTGGCAGGCACCTGTAGTCCCAGCTACTCATGAGGCTGAGGCAGGAGAATGGCGTGAACCCAGGACGCAGAGCTTGCAGTGAGTGGACATCACGCCACTGCACTCCAGCCTGGGCAACAAAGCAAGACTCCGTCTCAAAAAAAAAAAAAAAAAAATTCATTCAGTTGCAGGTATGAACATACAAGGTGTGGGTCCTGGGCTTCTATGTACAATTTGTTTCTTACTGTGGGTCCAGGTCAAACAGTGTGAGAGCCACTGCTCTCTAGAAAAAAAAAAAACCTTCAAAGAGAGGAGATGGAGTCCCAGAACTGTCCTCTCATCTATGGCAGAGGATCCTCCAGGCGGTTTCCCTCCTGAAGTCTCCAACGTTGTGCTGAGCCCAAGGGCTCTCTGGCTATGGCTGGCATTGCAGACACTCAGGGACCCCAGGGGCAGTACATGCTCGAGGGACAGCTAGGAAGGTGGGGGGTTCAATCCAAGTTGACCAGCTGGTAGTGGCTGCCTGGAAAGCTGTGTCGATAAGGATTTGTGGACCATGTTCAGGCTCAGCCAGGAAGAGAGCCATGATTGATTATTCATGTCTGCCTCGGGAGTGGGAGAAGCAGGGTGGCATGCTTGCCTCTTGGGTGCTGTCTTTGTCTCAGGAAAGGAGAGGGGGGTTGAGGTTACAAATCCCCCTCCTGCCTCTGACTTGAGATGTAATTGATGTTCTCTGAGCCAACCTTTCTTCATCTATAAACTGGGAGAATGAGCAATATGACTGACGATCGCTTCTAACTTTGAGAGTTTAATTGGATTACATTGGAGGGTCTGTCTCCACTTGAGTCAGGGGGTGTGTGTGTGTGTGTAGAGAGAGAGAGAGAGAGAGAGAGAGAGAGAGAGAGAGCAGGGGACAGGACACTGAGAGGAGTCCCTGCTGCTGCTCTGGACGCACTGGATGACTTTCTTTGGCTTAAACGTGGGAAGCTTTGTCAGGGTCAGGGACTCAGAGAACCAGGTGGGGGTGACGAAGGCAAGTGACTTGCACCTGAGGTGGAGTCCAGTCTCCCTGTTCTCTACTTATCCCAATAGTGTTCTGCACTAAGTCAACCATGGACCAGCACACATTGAATGCCTGCTGTATACCGAGGACACCTTAGTCCACACCCATAAGCAGTTAGAGCCAGGACTGGGAACACAGTTCCAAGGGGGCAGAAGGGTGGCGTGCGGAGTACCATGAAGGCCTAGGATCTTTCCATTCGGCTGTTTTCTCTTATTCTCTAGAGATATGAGCAGGCAGGAGCTCTGAAACCGGGCTGCCTGGAGCTGAAGGCTGGTTCCACACGCTACTGAGTACCTGGGAATGAGTTACCCAATCTCTCTGTGCCTCAGTTTCCTCATCCAAAAATGAGATGTATTCGTCTGCTAGCGCTGCCATAACAAAATACTGCAGGCTTCGTGGCTTAAACAACAGAAGTTCATTTGGAAGGTGGAAGCCCAAGATCAAGGGGTCATCAGGATTGGCTTCTAGTGAGGCCTTTCTGGCTTGCAGACAGTTCCCTGTCTCAGTTGGGCCACTCACATGGCCTTTGCTCTGGGAGTGCCCAGAGAGACCCCAGACTGGGTCTCTCTCTCTCTCTCTCTCTCTCTCTCTCTTTTCTCTCTCTCTTTTTAATTTATTGAGATGGAGTCTTGCTCTGTTGCCCAGGCTAGAGTACAGTGGTGTGATCTCAGCTCACTGCAACCTCTGCCTCTTGAGTTCAAGTGATTCTTCTACCTCAGTCTCCTAAGTAGCTGGATTACAGGCACGCACCACCACACCAGCTAATTTTTGTATTTTTAGTAGAGATGGGTTTCACAATGTTGGCCAAACTGGTCTCGAACTCCTGACCTCAAGTGATCCACTCGCCTCGGCCTCCCACGTGCTGGAATTACAGGTGTGAGCCACCGCACCTAGCTCCTCTTCCCCTTCCTCTTTGCTTTCCCCTTCTCCCTCCCCCTTCCACCTCTTGCTCCTCTCTCTCTCTTTTTTTTTTTTTTTTTTTGTTTTTTGTTTTTTTGAGATAGAGTTTTGCTCTTGTTGCCCAGGCTGGAATGCAATGGCACAATCTCAGCTCACTGCAACCTCTGCCTTCTGGGTTCAAGCAATTATCCTGCCTCGGCCTCCTGAGTAGCTGGGATTACAGGCATGTGCCACCACGCCTGGTAAATTTTGTATTTTTAGTAGAGACGGGGTTTCTCCATGTTGGTCAGGCTGGTCTTGAACTTCTGACCTCGGGTGATCTGCCTGCCTCGACTTCCCAAAGTGCTGGGATTACAGGCATGAGCCACTGTGCCCGGCCCCTATTCTCTTCTTGTAAGGACATCAGTCCTATTGGATTAGGGCCCTACTCCTGCAACCTCATTTAACCTTAATTCCCTCCTTAAAGGCCCTACCTCCAAAAACAGTCACATTGGGGGTTAGGGCTTCAACATATAGATTTTGGAAGGATGCAATTCAGTCTATAACATGCCATCCTCTGGCCCATCAAAACTCATGTTCCTAACACGTAAAAAATGCCTTCACCTCATCAGTCAGGCATGCCTGTGTCCCAGCTACTAGGAAGGGTGAGGTGGGAAGATCACTTGAGGTCAGGAGGTCGAGACCAGTCTGGGCAACATAGCAGGATCCCTGTCTCTACAAAAAATAAAAAGAATTACCATGCATGGTGCGTACGTGTCTGTAGTCCCAGCTACTAGGGAGGCTGAGGCAGGAGGATTGCCTGAGCCCAGGAGTTTGAGGTCACAGTGAACTATGATCATGCTGCTGAACTCCAGCCTGGGCAACAGAGTGAGCCCTCATGTTCAAAAACACAGAAAACAAAACCAAAAATCTTCACCCCATCCCAACAGCCCCAAGAGTCTTAACTATTCCTCAATTCTGAAACCTAAAGTCTCATCTAAATATCACTTAAATCATGTGTGGGTGAGACTCAAGGTATGACTTCTCCTGAGGCAAAATTCCTCTCTAGCTGTAAACCCATGAAATCAGACATACGTGCTTCCAAACACAGTGTGGGGACAGGCATAGGACACGTTCTCATTCTTTTTTTTTCTTTTTTTTTTTTTTTTTTGAGATGGAGTCTTGCTCTGTCGCCCAGGCTGGAATGCAGTGGCCGGATCTCAGCTCACTGCAAGCTCCGCCTCCCGGGTTCACACCATTCTCCTGCTTCAGCCTCCCAAGTAGCTGGGACTACAGGCGCCTACCACCTTACCCGGCTAGTTTTTGTATTTTTTAGTAGAGACGGGGTTTCACCGTGTTAGCCAGGATGGTCTCGATCTCCTGACCCCGTGATCCGCCCGTCTCGGCCTCCCAAAGTGCTGGGATTACAGGCTTGAGCCACCGTGCCCGGCCCACGTTCTCATTCTAAAAGAGAAAACCAGGAAGAAAGGGCGGATGGCTCCCAGGCAAGTACAAGACCTCGCAAGGCAAAGTCCTTTGGATTTTAGGCTCAAAAATAATTCTTTGGCTGGACAATTCTGTGGGAGTTCTGGGCCCACGGGGGCAGTTGTCCCTTCCCCACCCCATAGCCCTGGGTGGTGACCCTGCTCAGGTGTCTCTTTGTGGCAGCCCCACTCTGGGGGCTCTGTGTGGTGGCTGTATCCCTCCGGCACTAGGCAGGTGCTGCCTGGTCTACTGGAAGCCAGGGGTGGAAGCTGCATCTTCTGAAAATGAAGAGGAAACAGCCTTGCTCCCTGGGTCTATGGTGGGAGTGGCAGCCCCCGATCTGAAAGTTGCCTTTGGAGTCATTCTTCCCCTTTTCTTGAAAGATGAAGTATGTTCACCACCACATCATTCTATTGTCCTGTCCCGTAGAGCCCCAGAAGTCCAAAAATGTTACTTTATTTCATCCCATCTCTGTCCCCTTTGGTCCAAACTGGCAGTCTCTGCAAGTATGACCCATCCCTATTCCTGGCTTCTGCTGAGATGGGCAATTAATGCCATGGGTAATCTCTTATGGAGTGACTTTCAACCCTGCCCTGGTGTTGTCTCCAGAACACCTTTCTCATTTTATGCAATAAAAATTTCTTCTGGCCGGGCACAGTGGCTCACGCCTGTAATCCCAGCACTTCGGAAGGCCAAAGTGGGCAGATCACTTGAGGTCAGGAGTTCGAGACCAGCCTGGCCAACATGGCGAAACCCCCGTCTCTACTAAAAATACAAAAATTAGCTGGGCATGGTGGTGCATGCTTGTAATCCCAGCTACTCATGAGGCTGAGGCAGGAGAATCACTTGAACCCGGGAGGTGGGGGTAACAGTGAGCCGAGATTGCACCACTGCATTCCAGCCTGGGTGACAGAATGAGACTCCATCTAAAAAAAAAAAAAAAGAGTCTGGTTATGAAAACATGGGATGATTTAACTTTTAAACATTTTTTTACTATACTTTAATTTCTAGGGTACATGTGCACAGTGTGAAGGTTTGTTACATAGGTATACATGTACCATGTTGGTTTGCTGCACCCATCAACTCGTCATTTACATTATCCAACTGTTATTTTCACCCAGACATACCCTGATGAAATTTAAGATCTTGACTTCATCTCACATGTACATTGCCTTAACAAAAAAAATAGAGAGCCTTGATCTGGTAGCCGCTGTTGCTCTTCCTGGCTGCACAGTAACCTCTGGGCAAGTGTAAAGCAGATCTAGAGGCATGGGCTGGTAGGCCAGAGGTATAAGCAGAGACACTCATAGTTCAGGATAATGGAGGAAGGTTCTTTGAGACTTGTTCTCATGTGCATCATATGCTTTTCCTATGTGTAAGAATATCTAGGATCCAGAGCTGGGCTGCTTCCAACATACAACCAGGTTTGCTGCTTCTGGAACTGGTCAAGGTCAATCCTGCAGCCCCTGGGACTCAGTGGACCGGACTGAGGTTAATGGAGAAGCTGGATTAACAGTACAGAGATGAGGAGCTGTTAGCACTGCACCTGCTTGACATTGTTTCCCATCTCTGGTTCCAGGTCCCTCCTGAAATCTTTGTGAGGTGGGATGGGCAGAGGCCATAACCTTCACATTCACAGATGAGAAAGCATCTGTCAGATTTTACGAACTTGGATTGTTTGTAGTGCATGGTTTCAAACTGGATATTTCATAACAAATCACCAGTGTATGTGGCTTTCCAATTGTTAGCTGGTTTATTTAGCACTGGGTTGAATCTCTATTTCATGCAGAGGCATACACATAAACACACACACACACACACACACACACACACACACACACACACACACACGGTGTGCAAATGCACACAAACCAAAGCCTCCATCGGCCTTAACCTAAGGGGAGTGAGGAGCGGAGCCAGTGGTTGTCTGGAGGAAATGCCTCAGGCTTGACGTTCGTTTACAATGATACCACTAGCAAAAACAACAATCATGACAACATCTATTAACATAAGCACCCACTCTGGGAGACACCGTTCTGGGCACTGGGGTAGCAGGCAGCAATGGTGATGGACAACGGCCCTCTGGTCTGTCCTTGGGTTTAGCTTGTGTTGCAAGCTTGGTGTCCAAATTGCTACCGTTTTAGCCTGGAGAGATTGATCCTAGGGTCAAGCTATCTTGGGTTATTTTTTTATTTTTATGTTTTATTTTTTCGCATTTTCAGGGACTCTGAGATTTCAGCAGCTGTCCCAGGAGGGTATGCTCGGGGAAGCAATTGTTTTCAAATTCTTCTCTGACTGCTCTCAGACAGACATTCTGAATCTTTAACTTCACACGTTTTCTCACGTACTTGTCTAATACATTCCTTCCTAATTTACAAACCTTGAGTCATTTTCTAACTCCCTAATAAATTAGTAATTATTGCAATTAGCACTTCTTCATGGCACCTTTCATTATAATAATGATCTTCATTTGAAAAATTATGTGTTATTAATAACTCATAACTCGCCAATGACTGCCACATGGCAGTTGAAAGATTTTCTTACTCATGGTCCTCCCTAGAGGGTGATAAAGCAGAGCTACAAGCCTAGCCTCCAGTCTCCTCATCTGTAATGTCCACAGGCCACAGTGGGCAGCCCCTTGGTCAGTGTTTGTTAGGCATCTTTTGTGAGCCCAGCACAGCTTCCATGTAAAAGATAGCACAGCAGGCTTGGTCCTGAGTTAGACTCAATGTCAGAAACAACTGCTTACCAGTTGTGCTCTCTTAGATAAGTCACCCCGTGTATATTGGCCTCAATTTCCTCACCTATACAGTGGGGTTCAATCATAATACCTACCTTGAAGGGTTTTGTGAAGGATTAAGATGAGGGGACATGGCCGGGCGCGGTGGCTCAAGCCTGTAATCCCAGCACTTTGGGAGGCCGAGGTGGGTGGATCACGAGGTTAGGAGATCGAGACCATCCTGGCTAACCTGGTGCAACCCCGTCTCTGCTAAAAATACAAAAAAAAAAAACTAGCCGGGCGTGGTGGCTCACGCCTGTAATCCCAGCTACTCGGAGGCTGAAGCAGGAGAATGGCGTGAACCTGGGAGGCGGAGCTTGCAGTGAGCCGAGATCGCGCCACTGCACTCCAGCCTGGGAGACACAGCGAGACTCCGTCTCGGAAAAAAAAAAAAAGAAAAGAAAAAAAAAAAAAGAAGATGAGGGGACATGAAAAACCCTCAGCACCATGCCTGGAGTTGAATTCTACAAACATCAGTCTGGCTCTGCCGCTGCTGCCGACGGTGATAACTTCAAATGACCACCATGGTGCCTGACACGTGGTGGGTGCCTAACAAATGCTCTTTCACCTGCAATCTGCACGCCTGATGTGAAGCAGGGAGGTGGGGGCGGGTGAAACCGGAACCAAACACCTGATCTGTTGTGTTCTGCTGCCTTGGCATCCAGCCAACCAAAACGAGAATAGAAGGATTGTTTCCAAAGTCCTTGAAAGGTTTCAAAGAACTCTTGAGAAAATGTAGGTGCTGATTATATAAATAAATAATTAAACTTGACTGTGCCTGCAAACACAGGCCATGGAAGGAAAACTAACAGGATCTGAGAACAACGAGCCCCTAGATGGAAGACTGCGTCTCCCATCGCCAAGACCAAAGACAGAGGTTAGATCCAACCTGCCGGAGTGGAGGGTGAGCACTCACGAAGGCTTGGGTCTGCGGGAGGCGGTGGGGAAATGCTAATTAAATAGAAGAATCTGGTGCTGCCTCCACCGTCCCTCAAGTAAGGAGACTCAGGACTTTGATCGCTGTAGCTTGGAAAAGGAGATGGAGTCCAGAAATAAGATGAGGCTTGGCCGGGCATGGTGGCTCACACCTGTAATCCCAGCACTTTGGGAGGCTGAGGTGGGTGGATCACCTGAGGTCAGGAGTTCGAGACCAGCCTGACCAATATAGTGAAACCTTGTCTCTACTAAAAATACAAAATTAGCTGGGTGTGGTGACGGACGCCTGTAATCTCAACTACTTGGGAGGCTAAGGCAGGAGAATTGCTTGAACCCAGGAGGCGGAGGTTGCAGTGAGCTGAGATCGCACCCATTGCACTCCAGCCTGGGTGACAAGAGTGAAACTCCATCTCAAAAACCAAAAAGATGAGGCTTGGCCAAGGAAGAAGAAGAAAAGGAGCATATTCGTTTCCCAGGGCGGCTGTAACAAAGTGCCATAAGTTGGGCAACTCTAAACAACAGAAATGTATTCTCTCACAGCTCTGGAGGCTGGAAGTCAGAAATGAAGCTGGGTTTTGAATTCTGCCTTTGAAAATTGTACTGTTGTTTGCTGGGGAAATAAGAAAACGTATCTGGGAATAGAATAACAACCTTCCAGCTCTGACTCATGCCTGTAATCCCAGCACTTTGGGAGGCCCAGGTGGGAGGACTGTTGAGGTTAGGAATTCGAGACCAGCTTGGTCAATATAGTGAGACTGCCATCTCTACAAAAAAAATTAAAAATTAGCCAGGTGTGATGGTGTGCACCTGTAGTCACAGCTACTAGGGAGGCTGAGCTGGGAGGATCACTTGTGCCTGGGAGGCAGAGGTTGCAGTGAGCCAAGATTGCACTACTGCACTCCAGCCTGAGTGACAGAGCCAGACCCTGTCTCAAAAAAAGAAAAAAAGAAAAACAACTTTCCAAAAGGCCTTTTGGCTCTGAACTTGTAATAACAGCAGGATGGATCACACCTAGAAAGGAAGGTGGCCAGGGCTAATAGGAGAAAAGTCACAGACCTTGTACTCAGGCTCCAGTGTAAATCCTGACTCTAGCCCATAGTCAGGATTTAAACAGGAGTCTGTCTGAGTACAAAAACTTGGGACAAATTATTATCTTCTCTGGGCCTTTTATTTATTTATTTTTTATTGAGACAACGTTGTGTCACTCTATCTCCTAGGTTGGAGTGCAGTGGTGGGATCATAGCTCACTGCAGCCTCAAACTCCTGGACTTAAGTGATCCTCCTGCTTCAGCCTCCTGAGTAGCTGGGACTAGAGATGTATGTGTCTCTGGGCTTTAAAAAAGTCCTTTAGTGGTGGCTCATGCCTGTAATCCCAGCACTTTGGGAGGCCAAGGCAGGTGGATCACCTGAGGTCAGCAGTTTGAGACCAGCCTGGCCAACATGGGAAACCCCATCTCTACTAAAAATACAAAAATGTCCTTTAGCTAAAGTGAGTACCATGGATCCTCCATATCTGCAGCTTCTGCATCCACAGATTCAACCAAGCCTGGATTGAAAATCTCTCGGACAAAAAAAAAACAAATTAAAAACAATTAAAAATAATACCAATAAAAATACAGTTATAATAGCTATTCGATAGCATTAACATTGTGTCGGGGATCATAAGTAATCCAGAGATGATCTGAAGTACATGGGAGGATGTGCGTAGGTTATATGCAAATACTACATCATTTGATATCAGGGACTCGAGCATCCATGGATTTTGGTATCTGCAGGGGGGCTGAGGTCAATGCCTCCATGGGAGATTGTAATTACAGCTGCCTCTTGGGTGGCAGGAGGCACGGAGATTTAGTGAGTCATGATGTGAAACAGCTTCCCAGCCTGGGCCGGGCACACATGCTGATCAGCACTGGCCACACCGGCTTCCTTCCTTGTCCTCCCTCTCAAGTGTTCAGGAGCCTCCGGCTGGGCCTAGCATCCTCAGAGCCTCCACTGTGCCTTGCTGCTGTGCTAAGGGGGTGCTACCCAGCCCTTGGGCATTCACCCCGCCTCCAGGCAGCTTAGCAGAAGACAGCCAGGGTTTAGCAGGGCAACAGCTCTCCCGCCTGGTGACTGGGCCCATCCTCAGTCCCTTCATTAGCATAAACTCAGGTGTAACCTTAAGGGGCTCCTTATGAAGAACAAAAGACAGTCCCATCCCTAAGACAATAAGGGTTTTAGGAGCTTGGGGACAAAGACCAGATCCATTTCCTATCATACCACAGGAACACCAGGGCTGTAGTGCTATGGGGTGTGAGAGAGGAGAGGATGGCTCCCGGTGCAGCTGCCTGGGAGATGGAAAGCGCTGGGCCAGGGTGCTGAGCTCAGACTGGGGCATGTTGACTGGAGGTACCGAGGAACATCAAAGGAGATGTATGGGGCTGCTAGGCTGTAGGTCAGAGCCTGTCGGTATCTGGCAGATATGTCCCAACTCTACCGTGGCTGAACAAGGCCTGGCCACCCGCTTTACAGGAAGGACAGTGACAGTCTGTGAGGCTACAGTCAGCTCTGTGGCTTGACCCTTCTGAGACCTGAGCCCTCTGCACTGGGATCCCAGTCTCCAGACGGTGCCACTCCTGACCTTGGCTACTGTCGTAGACCAAGGGCATAGTGCCCATGTAAGACAAAGTGAAGAACTGGGAAGAGAGTAGGCTCTGGAGTCAGGCAGAGTGGAGGGGAATCCTTCTTCCATGCCCTACGGCGGGCTGACCATAGACTTCATCCAAGCTGGAACCCATTTAAGAGTGTAAATGGGGCCAGGCACGGTGGCTCACGCCTTCAATCCCAGCACTTTGGCAGGCCGAGGCAGGTGGATCACCTGAGCTCAGGAGTTTGAGACCAGCCTGGCCAACATGATGAAACCCCATCTTTACTAAAAATATAAAAATTAGCCGGGCGTGGTGGCGGGTGCCTGTAATCCTAACTACTTGGGAGGCTGAGGCAGGAGAATTGCTTGAACCTGGGAAGCAGAGGTTGCAGTGAGCCGAGACCATGCCACAGCACTCCAGCCCGGGGAACAAGAATGAAACTCCGTCTCAAAAAAAAAAAAAAAAAAAAAAGCAAAAGGGGCACTATTCAATATTACCCAGACAAGAGGCCTAGACGGGGCTGTCCTATGACCCTGATATGGGTGTGTACCCCATTTATAGCTGTGCAGCTTGGGAAAGTTACTGAACCACTTTGAGCCTCAGTTTTCTCATCTGTAAAGTGGGGATAAATATACCCACCTCCACAGGATCAAAAGGCATGAAGAATGCCTACTACAGAGGGGAAAGGGAAGGCTCTCGGTAAGTGGCCCCTGCAGCAGTAACACTAAAGGTAAATTTGTGTCCCCAACAGAGAAGTCGCTCACGTGGGTGAACCACGTGCCACAGGTTCAAACCCCCTCCCAACCCCCAACCTCCACTTCCTCTGTGCTGGGGCCTTGGTGGCTCCAGAAATCTACACTGGCCTCCTCCTTGTCTCATCCTCCTCAGACTCGAAAGAGGTGCCTCTCTCACTGATCATGGCCCGCATCTCCTGACTGGCCCCCACATCCAGTTTCCACCATATCCTTCACATTACCACCAGGTCATCTCTGAGCAGAGGCCTGGTCATGTCTTATACCCCTGTGCAGAAACCTTGGGCAGGTCTCCCTGTCCACATAACACATTTAAAACCCAAGCATGGTGATGTAGGCCCTTGGGGTCTGGTCCTGCCGTCTTTTCTGTCCTGTTTTTCCCCTCCAGTGACCATTGCAGGCCCCCTGAGATCCCTCCTGCAGCCTACCCCAGGCCCATGACTTATGCCCGCTCCTCTCTGAAGGCAAATCCATCCTCAGCCACTGGCCCAGATCTCCCAGCCCTGACGGGGAAGAGGCTACACATCTATCCAGGTCTGTGCTGCCTGAGTCTGTGGGTCCAATTCCAGGCAACAGAGTTTGTGAGTAACCTAGTGCCCTGAGCCTGAGTCCTCTAACCTGTAAAATGGGGATACCAGACCTACCCCTGGAACTCAACGAGGGCAGAGAGATAACAGGTATGAAGAGTACTCTGTGGATGGTAAAACTCAGAACAAACAGTATTACTACCTTCTCAAGACTCTGCTCAAGTTACTTCTTGACAAGCCCCTCTCAGACCACCCCTCTCAGAATGAACCCTTCCTTTGCCTGTCAGTCCTTTCTCTCACTCTACGTCTAACACAGGGCCGCTGTGTCTCTGCTGTCTCTGTCGGATCTTTTGCTACACCATGGTCTCCAAGGCCTGGGACACATCAGGTGGAATGTCTATCGCCTGCCAACTGGGGTAGGCCTGGTACACTACAGGTACACATTAAATGCTTACTGTGGTTGGGTGCGGTGGCTCATGCCTATAATCTCAGCACTTTGGGAAGCTGAGGCAGGCAAATCACCTGAGGTCAGGAGTTTGAGACCAGCCTTGCCAACATAGTGAAACCCTGTGTCTACAAAAAATACAAAGCCGGGTGTGGTGGCATGTGTCTGTAATCCCAGCTACTTGGAGGCTGAGGCAGGAGAATTGCTTGAACCTGGGAGGCAGAGGTTGCAGTGAGCCAAGATCATGCCACTGCCCTCTATCTAGCCTGGGCTACAGAGTGAGACTCTGTCTCAAAAATAAATAAATAAATAAATAAATACTGTGTTGCTTTTTCAAGATTCATCTCGGCCTTTTATATAACTCTTTCATGCGGGAGAGAAACTGAAAACCCATTCTTTCTCTCTCTTTTTTTTTTTCTTTGACAAGGTCTCATTCCGTCACCCAGGCTGGAGTGCAGTGGTATGACCCTGGCTCACAGCAGCCTAGACCTCCCCAGGCTCAGGTGATCCTCCCACTTCAGCCCCCTGAGTAGCTGGGACTACAAGTGTGTGCCGTAACACCCAGCTAATTTTTTTTTTTTGGTAGAGACAGGATGTCTTTATGTTGCCCAAACTGGTCTGAAACTCCTGGGCTCAAGCGATCCACCTGCCTCCCAGAGTGCTGGGATTACAGGCGGGAGCCACCACTCCCAGCCTAAAGACCAATTCTGTTTTTTCGGACGGAATTTTGCTCTTGTTGCCCAGGTGGGTGTGCAATGGCTTGATCTCAGCTCACTGCATCCTCTGTCTCCCGGTTCAAGCGATTCTCCTGACTTAACCTCCAGAGTAGTTGGAACTACAGACGCGTGCCACCACGCCCAGATAATTTTTTATTTTTAGTAGAGACAGGGTTTCACTGTGTTGGCCAGGCTGGTCTCGAACTCCTGACCTCAGGTGATCTGCCCACCTTGGCCTCCCAAAGCGTTGGGATGACGTGAGCCACTGCACCTGGCTAATTCTTTAGACTGAGAATATTCACTAGGATTTTGAGTGCTTTCTAGTGTATCCCATGCATTCTCATGAGAACCCTGTGGGATGATAGTTTAGCTATTCTGCATCTTAGCCATGGCCTCCTAGAAAACACAATTTTATTTTATTTATTTATTTATTTATTTATTTATTTATTTATTTATTTATTTTGAGATGGAGTCTCCCTCTGTCGTCCAAGCTGGAGTGCAGTGGCGTGATCTCAGCTCACTGCAACCTTCGCCTCCTGGGTTCAAGCAATTTTCCTGCCTCAGTCTCCTGAGTAGCTGGGACTACAAGCATGTGCCACCACACCTGGCTACTTTTTGGATTTTTAGTAGAGATGGGGTTTCACCGTGTTAGCCAGGATGGTCTCCATCTCCTGACCTCATGATCCGCCCACCTCGGCCTCCCAAAGCGCTGGGATTACAGGCATGAGCCACGATGCCTGGCCAGAAAACACAAGTTTTGAGGTGCAATGGCAGGACAGCAAAAGTGAGGGCGAAAGGGAAGCAAGGCCAGGAAAGAGGGATAGCAGCACCAAGGTGATGGGTTATCCCGTTGCCTGCTTTTTATTGTTGTTGTTGAGACAGAGTCTTGCTGTGTCGGCCAGCCCGGAGTGCAGTGGCGTGATCTCAGCTCACTGCAAGCTCCTCCTTCCGGGTTCATGTCATTCTCCTGCCTCAGCCTCCCAAGCAACTGGGACGACAGGCTCCCGCCACCAGGCCCGGCTAAGTTTTTGTATTTTTAGTAGAGATGGGGTTTCACCATGTTAACCAGGATGGTCTCAATCTCCTGACCTTGTGATCCGCCCGCCTTGGCCTCCCAAAGTGCTGGGATTACAGGCATGAGCCACCGCGCCCAGCCTGGGCTGCCTGCTTTTTAAAATATACAGGAGGATGTGTGAAAGAGCGCCATTTGCTCGGTGGTATGGGCTGTTTCGCAGGAGGCCGGTCGTGGTCCCTGGGCCCTGGGGCATTCCAACCAGTCAAGGAAGTGGGAGATATTCGTTTGCTGGCTCCTTCCTGAATCCTGTTTGTAGCTGGTCCAAGTTCATTGCATGAAGCATGACCCCCCTCTGGATTTCTGAGTTGTGTTGAGCCTTTGGCCACTGGAGGCCAGATCTGTGCCCCAGAACACTTTACTCAGAAGCTGGAAGAGCAGGGAGCAGCCCACTCCTCCCTGGGTCCACAGGAGTGGATCTGGGGGCTGGAGCTGATACAAACTCCCTCACTGCAAGCATGCTGCAGAGGCGGGCTGAAGGCTGGCCCTCACCTTCAGGCAGGCCAAGCCACAGATGGACAGCGATCGAGGCTCTCCACTGAGCAAGCGGCCAACGTCTGGGGCAGGAGGAGCCGAGTTGATCTGGGAGTAACTGCAGTTAGTTTGATACATTCCAACCTTATATCCAAAGAAAGGAAGGCCAGGAGAGCTTGAGTAACCTGCCGTAGGTCATGAGGCTATTAAGGGTGGACTCAAGTCTCAAACCCACACCTTCAAGCCCCACTCCCCTTCACCCCATCCACTTGACACCATGTAGGTGAGCAGAAATGTGGATGTTGAGATTAGCTGCAGACACTGCTCATTTCTATGATCATCACCAACAGTCCACCTTCCCCCCAAATGGAATGTATCTCTCAGTATTCATTCATTCATTCACTGCCTCACTCACTTATTCATCCACTAAGCACCCACTCAGCTCAAGGCACTCTGGGACATCATTTAACACACGAAGACCGTGCTCTGCCCGCAAGAGTTGGCTCCGGCTCCAGTGGGGAAGAAAACAATTGCCGGCCAGGCTCAGTGGCTCAAGCCTGTAATCCCAGCACTTTGGGGGGCCGAGATGGGTGGATCATGAGGTCAGGAGATCGAGACCATCCTGGCTAACACGGTGAAACCCCGTCTCTACTAAAAAATACAAAAAACTAGCCGGGCGAGGTGGCGGGCACCTGTAGTCCCAGCTACTCGGGAGGCTGAGGCAGGAGAATGGCATGAACCCGGGAGGCGGAGCTTGCAGTGAGCCGAGATCTGGCCACTGCACTCCAGCCTGGGTGACAGAGCAAGACTCCGTCTCAAAAAAAAAAAAAAAAAAAGAAAATAATTGCCTACATTAGGGGACAGAATGCCTCCTCTGCTAAGGGAGTTCTTCATTGTCACTCACCATCATTGCTGTGATGATGGAGGAAGGGTAAAGAACTTATGCATAGAAAATAGGGGAATTTTCCCAGAAAAGGCACTTGGAGTGCATCTTGGAGGATGCAAATGATTTTCAAAACCTGAGTTCTGAGAAAGGGCATCCCAGACAGAGGGCACAGCATGGGCAAAGGGAGGCCTGGCGCACAGGATGTGCTCAGGAAGATGCACGCTTGCAACGCGAGTGCAGGACTCCTGGGCTGGTTCACAAGAACTTCCTCTTTGGCTGAGCGTGGTGGCTCACACCTGTAATCCCAGTACTTTGGGAGGCCAAGGCAGGAGGATTGCTTGAGCCCAGGAGTTCGACACCAGCCTGGACGACATAGTGAGACCCCATTTCTTTAAAAAAAACAAAAAAATTAGCTGGGCCTGGTGGTGTGCCTACGGTCCCAGCTACTCGGGAGGCTGAGGTGGGAGGATTGCTTCGGCACAGGAGGTGGAGGCTGTGGTAAGCCAATGATAGAGCCACTGTGAGCCAGCCTGTGTGACAGACTCACTCAGGAAGTGAGTATGCAAAAAAACAGAAGGGCAGTAGATGTAACTGTAACCCAGATTAGTTAACAGAAACTTGCAAACAGTGCTTTAAGACTCCATAGTGGGAGCCACTATCCTCCAGCCAGCATCAGCCTGAGTCTGTGTGGGCTGAAGACGACCTGAATATCCTCTGTTGATTTAATTACCTACGTGGCTGATAAAATTACTCCGAATTTTTACCAAGAAGCCAGTGGCATTTACAGAGATTACAGTAGGAATCCTCTTTCTGCACGATTTCTCTCTGGCTCTCCAAGCACCCGTCTCCAGGGCAGTTCACTTTCCTGGGCTGGTGTTCAGCCCCGCAAAAGCACGAAGGAGGGAGGCCGCCGCCCTGACCCGGGCTAAACCCAGAAGCGGGAGGAGTGGATACCTCTTGCAGCACCCCGAGGCAGCGTCTTTGTTTTGGATTTGAGGAACCCTGCTTCTCCTTGCTTGGGGCAAAACCAAAGGGATCACGGCCACTTCAAACACGGGCTAGTTTTGCATCCACATTAACCGGTAATGGCTTATGTGCCTGTGGTCCCAGCTACTTGGGAAGCTGAGGTAGGAGGATTCCTTGAGCAGGGGAGGTGGAGGCTGTGGTGAGCTATGATTTCACCGCTGCACACTAGCCTGCATGACAGAGTGAGACACACACAGGAAATGAGTAACTATGCAAAAAACAGAGGGGCATGTACATGATCCTTACCATAATCCACGTATTAACCCACATAATTAAATCAACAGAGGATATTCAGGTTGTCTTCAGCCCACACAGATTCAGGCAGATGCTGGCCAGAGGGTAGTGGCTTCTCCTGTGGAGTCTTTTCTGTTCGTTTTTTTTCCGAGACGGAGTCTTGCTCTGTTGCCCAGGCTGGAGTGCAGTGGTGCAATCTCGGCTCACTGCAACCTCTGCCTCCCGGGTTCAAGCAATTCTCCTGCCTCAGCCTCCCGAGTAGCTGGGATTATAGGCTTGCGCCACCACGCCTGGCTAATTTTTTGTATTTTTAGTAGAGAGGAGGTTTCACCATGTTGGCCAGGCTGGTCTCGAACTCCTGACCTCGTGATATGCCCACCTCAGCCTCCCAAAATACTGAGATTACAGGCGTGAGCCACCACTCCGGCCGGCCTCCTGTGGAGTCTTAAAGCGCTGTTTGCAAGTTTCTGTTAACTAATTTGGGTTAAGGGTGCTGGGTTATGGGATGAGGGGCCATCTGTATTTGGGGGTCCCAAGCACATAATTTATGACAAATGCCCTAACAGAGAGCAGAACAACACTGGGGTCCTCTCTTGAAAAAAAAAAAAAGAAAGAAAGAAAGAAAAGGGGGAATTCCAATAACTTCTGCCAACAAAAGAAATGTGTGACCTGTTGGCATATGTTGAAAGGGACATATGTCGATAGTGCTTGCTTGGGTATTTTTTGTGCTGCCGGAGAGGAATCTGAAGTTAAAACGACTTAACAGCTTAAAAGTTTACTTTGACTTATGATGGCACCCTTTCTCCCCAGCGTGTTTGAAACGTGCCAGTTTGCTGCCAACTGGGCACCCGGCACTCCGACCTGAATGAAGATGGCAGCCCCGAGGTGGTTGACAGTGACTCTGGGACATTAACCTCCTGGCTGCGGGGCTGGGGGTTCTGAAACGCGATCTCCGCAGCTGTAGTTATAATTGTTTTAGGTCGCATTGACCGGGCCTGTTTACGACTCTTAACAACAGTCTTAAAAAGTCCAGTGACATCTGTTGAGAGTTTAATTGTGAGTGTTAAAAAAAAAAAAAATCATTAAAGGAAGAGCCAAGAGATCAATTTTCTTGCTGTTTAAACAACACGGAGGCCATCAGGCGGCGGGGGAATGTTGCGACGCGACTAATTTTATCTCCCAAGTCGCGGCGCTGGTATGGACAGGAGGGGTGGAAGAATTTAAATAAAATAGCAGAGGGAGGCGGCGGAGCGGGGAAAGGAGGGAGCCGAGGGCCAGAGAGAGAAATGGAAACACGGACTCGCAGCCTCCCAGCGGAAAGTGTCCTCAACTCGGCGTTAACAGCGCAGGGGGTGAGGGCACCGCGTCCCCCGGGATGGACCTGGGGACAGAGAGGAAGACCCCGCGGTCGCCCCTCTCCGAGCGCCGGCACGAGCGGCCCCCAGAGCCCCCGAGCGTGCGTCTCCGTCCGCCGCCACTTTTGTTCTCCGCTCGGGGCTCCGGGCCGCGGCGGGGCGGCAGTGCGCAGGCGCGGGCGGGGCGGGGGCGGGGCGCAGCGGGCGGAGGGTCCCGGCACCGCCCCCCGCCGCCCCGGCCCGCTCCATCCGGGCACTGCCGAATTAGCATCGTGCCGAGGCACAACTTTGCCGAGGCCCAGCGAGATCCAGGCGCGCGCGCCGGAGGAAATATAGTCCCTGCCGGCTGGAGGCTCGCGCGGGAGGCGGCGGCGGCGGCGGCTGCTGGGCGGGCGCGCGCGGGGCTGCGCGGGGCTCCCGGCGCCGGGGGCCATGCGCCGGGCCGCGCCGGCAGCCCGGGGACCCGGCGCAACTTGCCGGGCAGCCTGAGGAGTTGGGGCAGCCGCGGGCTCGGCGCCGCGGCGCCCGGAAGCCTTTCTTCCCCCTCGCCAGCCCCCTTCCCTTTCGGCCGTGGGGGAGGGGGCTCGTGTCCCCCCCACCGAGCCCGGAGGCCGCGTCCGCCCGCGCCCGCTCTGGCTCCCGCGAAGCCGCGCAACTTCCCGGGATCCCGGGCCAAAGTGAGCGCAAAGTGCTGCCCAAGTTGCCGGGATGGAGCTGCAGAGCCGGCCCGAGGCGCTCGCCGTGGAACTCGCGCGCCACCAGGTAGGTGGCCGGGGGCCGGGCTCGGGGCCGGGGAGTGTGTTGCGGGGCGAGGGGGTTGGGGGACCCGAGCCCGTCGTCCTCTCTTCCCGGTCTCGGGATCTTCCAGGCTGGAGTTTGCCCCGGGGCGGGGGGCGAGGGAGTGATCACACGCGCAGACCCCCTTCTGGGCTCCCCTTCGCCCGCCCCCGGCGCTGTCCTGCACAGTTTGGGGGATCGAGGGCGCGTGGGACCCGAGCCTGGCGTCTTCTCTTAAGCGATGTAGGGTCTGCATGACTGGGAGGATGCCTGGAGGGGGCCCCTTCGTGAGCCGGCCCAGGGGAGGGGAGTGCGAACAGCCCCCTTTCCGGCCTCCCCTCGGGCCCCGCGCCCGGGGCGAACCTGCCCGGTGGGCGTAAGTAGTTTTGGCGATCGCTGCTGGCGAGCGGCGGCGTGGCGGCCGGAGCCTGAGCGGGGCTCGGCGTGCGCGTGTGTGTGTTGGGGAGATTAGGACGCGACTTGAATATTTATGAGCTTTGCTCGACACGGACTCGCCGTGTTTACTTGGCTCTTTGTTCCTCCCCCCTCCCCCGGCACACACTCACACTCACTCGCACACGCACCCCGGCCTGCAAACTTGCACGGCTCGGGGCGCGCCGCCGGGTGGCCTCGGCCCCCGCCCCGCCCCGCGAGCTGCCCCGATGAGGCGGCAGCCACAGGTAAGCGGCCCCGCGCGGCACTGCCCGGCCGCCGCGCGTGCGGGACGCGGCCCGGGAAACTTGGGGTACGCTGCGGCCGGTCCCGCTCGCGGGGCTCCGGGCGGGGGGTACCGCGGCCCGCGGGGCTGGGGCGCACCTGACCCCGGGCGGCCGGCTTGAGCCCGCTCCTCCGTGTTTCCGCAGAACGGCGACCTCAAGAAGCAGCTCCACGAAAGGCAGCCGCGGATCGCCGCGCTCAGCGACAAACAAGTAAGCGAGGGGATCGCGGCCCCCCCCCCGGGATGGGGCGGGAGGGTAGCCGGGCACTTTGGCGGCGCCCTAAAAAGTGCCAGCGTGGGCGCCGCACGCTCAGACTCCCAGAGGGGTCTGTCTCCAGTTCTCAAAGTTCCCCACCCCTCCCCTTTCCTGGAAAGAAAGAGCCGGGTTCTCCGAGGCGGCGGGGAGAGCCGGCCCGGCGGGGGCCGAAGAGAGGAGCTCACTTAAAAGGCGGCGCGCGGCCCGGCGTCCATTTTGAGGTGGTGGACATGTTTTTGGAACGTGGCGATTTCTCCCGGCTCGGAGTCCCCCGCTTTGCGCTGAGGCGGCCGTGGGGGCGGAGGGGGGCGACCGTGGGGGCCTGGACACCAAAGTCCTTGGGAGCGATTTCTGGGTTCCGTGGCAAACCTCGTTTTGCAATCGTTCCTCGAGGCTCCCCCCGACCTTCCACTTCCCCAGCTTCACTTTTTATTCTTGGAACCTGACGCCAGCTCCCGGGGAACAAAAGAAAGGCGCCCCCGGGACCCCCCAGTTCTGCTCCAACTTTGGGCTCTGGGCGTTAGGTGTAGTTGGGGACACCTGAGAAGCTCCCCCGCGGCGGGGGCGCGGCCGCCCACCCCCCTCCCGGCCCCCTCCGGGGAGGAAAAGTTGTCCATTGTGACTTAGTTGCGCTGAGCTCAGCGCTCGGGGTTTCAGCACCACGAACAGATGCCGCCGCCGGAGCCCGGCCGGCCGCGCGCCCCCGCCCCCTGGCTCCCGCCCCTCCCCCGCTGCCCCTCCCCCGCCGCGCCCCCTCCCCGCACTCGCACGCCCGCCCCTTCCCCGCGCAGCCCGGAGCCGAGAACTTTGAGCGGCGCAGCCAATGGCGCGCTGGGGGCACCGCGCTGGCGGGGACGGGGGCGGTGGCGCCCCTCCCTCCGCTGCCCCTTCTCTCCCTCCCTCCGCGCGCTCCGCCCCCGCCCGCGCCGCGCCCCCGGCCATCGATCGCGCTTCCTTCGGAATGCCGGCCGCAGCCGCCGGCGCCAAACTTGGACAGCTCCGGGCCCGCCCCCGCGCGCCCCCGCCCGGGCCGGCCCCCGCGCTCCCACCCCAGCCCGGGCCGCCCCATCGGACGCCCCCTCCCCCGAGGGATTTTCTGGCGTAGGGGAGAGAAGTGGAAGAGGTTGGAGCGGCTGCCGGTGACCCTGGCGAAGGAGAATTCGGAGGCCGGGCGTTCGTGTCGAGTCTTTAAAGTTAAAAAGTGATGGGAGGGGGCGTGCGCGAGTGACGGGGGGGGCCCGGGCTTGCTGAAAGGAAGATGGCAGTGCCGCGGGCCGGCGCCTGGTCTGGGCCGCCGGGCTGGACGGGAGGCTTGGGACGAATGCACTAACCCCTTTCTGTCGGTGCCGCGGCCCCCCCGCACCCGGCCGCGCGCCCCCGTCCGGGAGTGGAAGCTTCCATTCCCGCCGGAGGGGGGGCCCGGCGCGCGGCCCCGGCGAAGTCGTGGAGTTGGCGGGGGGAGGGGACCCAGGCCCGGCATTACCATTTTGATTGCTTTGATGCCATTTTTGGAGGGGGAGGGGTCGGAAGACCCTTTCCCGCAGAGCACAAAGCTGTTTAATCACTGTGTAGAATCAAATCAGATACTTTCTTTAAAAAAAAAAAAAAAAAATCCGCCACCAGATCTGGTCCAGTGTGATAGCTGAGGGTTACTAAGCCCTTTTTTCACTGGCTAAAACGGCAAGTTGTTGACTCCGAGTAGAAGATTTAAAAGAGAGAGGAAAAAAAAAAATCCAATAACCTAGGAGCTTTTATTGGAACAATGTCTCTTTATGTTTCTGCGTGGCAGTAGTTTTACTATTTGGAATGACTCTTCTGAGCTTGGGTTTGATCATTTCTTCTGTATTGTAGCAACTATTTCAAGGCTGTTTAAATTTTTATGATGATAGTAAATGAGTCGCTATTTATTATCTGTCATGCCGGAATTTAGATAAGCCGAAAGAAACATTTGAAAATCCTGTTTGAAGGTTGCAGCAGCTTCGGGAAGGAGCTCTCCGACTCCGGGCTGCCTTTGCCTTTAAATTTGAACTCAGGGAAGGAGGCTTGCTTGCGAACTGACCTCCATCTTTTTGTGTGTGTGAGTGTGTGTGTTTAAAAAGAAAGAAAACAAGGAAAACTTTTGTTCTCTGGCCTTTTAGAAATGTTTGCCTTTTAAATGACTAAAAATAACATCGGGTAAGCAGCCAGGATTTGGCCTGGCCATTGGAACTTGTGTTTGTAACTGCAAAGGTGTTGTTTTTCCATTTTCCTTTGTGGCATTTTATATAACAAGGGCTCATAAAAGAGGGAGGGGAGGGGGCTGCAGCCGTGGTTCAGCATGCTAATAAAGCCGCCTTGTCTTTCCCGGGCTCTGCGTTGAAATCTTTCAGAGGTCACCTATGAAATGAGTTGGGTAGACTTAACATTTACTCCCCTCTCCCTCTCCTTGGGAGAGTTTGGTGGTGATTGGCAGCTAAGCTGGGGAATAGTCGATGAACAAGCGCTTTGGAGGTGACTCTAGGCTGAACTAGGGTTTTGAAGAGGTTCTACTTGGTCACCCCAGAACCTGCCCAGAAGGGCCGAAATGGAGGAGTGGAGATGAAAAGGCAAGTGTGTCACAGTTTGCTTATTTAACTCAACGGAAAATTAAAGGCAGAATTCTTTGAGAGAGTTGCTTAGGGAAATGCTCATACTATCTCCACCTCCAGAGATGTTTTCTGTGCTGGAACGTCGGATACAAAGGTTAAGTTTCAATTAAAAGTGCACATGTAGATGATGAACTAGATAGTAAAATGAACAGATGACCCCATTATCCAGGTCTGTTAGCAGTACACCAGCAGCGGAATCCTGCCGTTCAGGGCCCAACATCAATTTCTCATGGATGCCCTTAGCACGACGTTTTTCTCAGTTACTTTAAGAAACATGGACAAGTGCGTCACGGTGTTCAGAGGACTCATAGTGGTAGCTTATTTTTCAGAGTAGATAGATAAAAATTTTCTGTGTAACTGTCTAGTTTTTGTCCTACCATGGGGGACTAGGGAACAAACAGGAAGTGAGTTTACATAGGACTTTGCTATTTGAAAATGAAGTTCATATTTTCCACTAAAAAAAAAAATGAGGCATCGGATAGTTGGTGAGAGCTGATGAGTTGTGGCGCGGCCCAGGCCAGCTAAGCTGCCTTCCCAGGTGTGGCTGCACCTCGCTGCTGAGCTGTGATGTCGAGAGCGGAGGGCCCTCTTCTTTAACAAGATACGATGTGTGAAGACTCCATTAGCTGCTCCAGTGGTTTACACCATGAGTTTGTAGCACATGCAGAGAGGCAGTAACATTTTTATCTACATTGTCAAGCAACAAGCCCTTCTGTGTAAATAACAGACCCAGCGTAAATACTGGGTGGGTGGGAGTCCCCTCTTTGGAGTTCCGAGCACAGCATGTAGATGCCACGTGTGAGCTGGCATCTCCAGACCTGAACTGAATGCAGGTTCAGCTTTACAGTGGGATTGGAAAGAGCCTTCAGTTTCAACCGCAGTCCATGCTGCTCTGGTCTCAGGAGAAAGACCCCGGAGGTGAGCTTGGGACCATGTGCACTGCCCCAAGAGTCCATGGAGTTGATGAACTCTGGGTTCTGAGGGGCTGTCCCCGAGTGCAGCGGTAAAAATACGTTGTCTTGAAAGGTGTTGTGTGTGCGCCCAGCGCTGAGATGTGTCTTCACCATGATTTACCAGCTGTGTCCAGCACTGAGAAGCAGCCACCGAATGAAGCTGGGGGGTTATCCACAGCCCCGCCCCACATTGTTTGCAGTCCTTTGGTACCAGGACTTTGTGTTTTCCAAACTCTGCTCCCAAGCTTACTCTCCTCCAGAAAGGTGCGTTTTAATCTCTCTGAAGTAAAGTGCCAGTTCTCATTGTTGAAACAGTATCATTATACATTACAGAAAAAAATCAGTGCAACTCCAAAAGCTCCACACTTAATACTGCTAGGGGAAGATTGTGGGAATGGGACAGCAAGGCCAAGCCTGATTTTACCCCTGGTTAGCCCGGCTACCACCTGTGTGGCCGTCATCCCCCGCCTCTCACACCCGCACCGCACCCCCCCAGCCCCAACACACAGCTGGAGGTTCCTGGACCCCTCCATCCCTTCGTCGCCCTGGGCCCACCCACCGCCATCTCTTACCTGGAAGATAGTGATAGTCCCTTCACTGCATCTACTTAACAACAATAACAAAACCGCTTTGTTGAGATGCACTTTCCACACACTCTTCACCTATTTGAAGTATGCCATTCAGTGGTTTTTAGTACATTCACAGATCTGTTCAGCCTTCACTACCATCCATTTTAGAATATTTTTATCGCCTACCAAAGGAACCCCTTGGCTGGCACTTCCCTTCTGCCCTTTCCCCCTTCCCCAGCTTTAAGCAACCACTAATCTACTCTGTCTCTAGAGTTGCCCGTTCTAGGCTTTCGTATGAATGGAATCATACTACGTATGTGTGTGTGTATATATATAAAATGACTATAGAGTATGATTATGCTATGTATATAGTATGATTCCATTTATATGAAATAGATGTATTTACATCTTTTCGTGACTGGCCTGTTGCACTTAATGATTCAGGCTTCATGCAAGTGGTAGCACGTATCAGTATTTCACTAGCTTTTACGTCAGGACTTCCCGCCGTGTAGAGAGAACTCATTCTGTCCAACCGTTCATCCACGAGTGGACGTTTGGCTTGTTTCCACCTTTTCCTGTTGTGAGTGGCATGCTGCGTCTACTCTTTTGCCTATTGTGAGTGGCATGCTGCATCTACTCTGGGCCCTTCTAGTACATTCTTCCCCAGAGTCAGTGTCTTAGAATGTGAATGAGATCACAGTGCTCCCTGGCTCACAGCCTTCCGGTGGCTTCCCCTTGCTCTTGGGATGAAACCCAGGGGCCTGCAGAGCCACAGGGATGGCCCTGTCCACCTGCTCTGCCTCTGCCTCAGAAGCTCCGCCTCGCTCCTGCGGGGCAGCTACAGACACCTGGAGTGCTTTCCTGCCTCGGGCCTTCTTAGCTTTGCTTGTGTAGATCTCCCTAGATCAGCTCCTGTGCTAGACTGTTAAGCTCCCTGAGGGGTGTCTGCTGGGCTCCCTTCTGCCTATTCCCAGGGCAGGGATGGTGTGAAGATAGGCAATGATTTGTTAACTGTCCTAGGGGAGCCCCTAGCCTGCAGTAGGCCTGGAGCAAAGGGAAGATTTTGAAATCGTGTGTGTTGAAATGAGTGGACCCAGAGATGAATGAGACAAGCTCCTTGCCCTTGCAAACCCGACAAAAGAGTGAGGTGTGGAGAACAGTTTCAAGGAAGTTCTGGAAAAAGGCTGTGAAAATCATGCTGCAGGAACACCTGCATCATTGCTGGCCTGGAAACTGAGGACAGCTTCCAGAAGGGGGTTGCCTGGGAGATGTGTCCATAAGGCCTCCTGGGGAGTGGACGGGCAGGGATGGCAGCCAAGCTTGTCAAGGCAAAATGGCCCCAGAGAAACCCACAGTGGGAGGTAAGGGCGCTACTGAGTTTTCTGACCGTAAAACCATGAAAGAGGAGGATAGAGAGGGCAGAGAAGGCCAGCTGGGGCAGTGTAAGGAGGGTGTCACATGCGGGGACAGAGGGCCTAGAATTGATACTGTGGCCTCTTGCTGTGCCCGGTGGCTTCTAGGGCACGAGGCAGGAAGGTGTGTGTAGGAGTGCAGGGGTGCTGAGGGCAGGTCAGAAGGGAGGAGCGCGAAGGATGCCTGGGCTCCCCAAGTGCATGAGATACTTAGGTGTTTGTCACCTGCATGGGGAGCCTCTTGACAGGCCCCATTGTTGTGGGAAGCACGAGACTGGTGCTGGACCCAAAGCCCTGGGTGACCTGTACATACACCAGCCTGTGAGGGTGGGGGTTCCAGGTGACCCTTCCCCAGACTTCACCAGAGGTTCTTAGAGCCAAAGAATTAGTGGGGGACACCTCTGGAAGCCCCAGAAGGCAACTGAGTGGGTAACTCTGCTCGGTTGAAGAAGAAAAGAGAGTGTGTGTGTGTGTGTGTATGTACATAAATGCAATTTATAGTTACATGTTTACCAGTTACATTTTTATTTCTATTGATTTAATTTTCTTGGCCACATGTATATAATGACCAATATTTTTGTATTGTTATATGTCAATACAACATTGTACATATAAAGCCTGTGTAATGTGTGTAAAATAGTTACTATTTTGTCTGTTACCAAAATGAGAGGAAGGACTTGTTTTTGAAGTCAGGAAAATAATTACCATTCTGCTGAAGTAAATTTTACTAAGGAAAGCGGTGATCAGCATTCTGTCATTTTGGTGACATTTAGGAGATAAAGAAGAATTCTGCTTTTCAAAGATTTTTATTAGAAAAGCAACACATGCTCATCGGGAAAGTGGCAGTACAAGTTTGAATACCGTAAAATGCAGGTGTCACTTCTTCCTGCCCCACCATATCCTTGGGCGGGAGCCGCGGCCTCGAGGCGTGCCCATCAGAGGTGTCGCAGATGCATCTATGATGTTGGATAAACACTTTCTCACACAAGTCCCTGCACCAGGCATCACTATTCCCAGACCTGCTTTTCACACCTGACATGGTATTGTGGACGTCTCTTGGGAACAGCTCATGTTAATTCCACGAATACGAAAGGACTTTCCACCAGAAATAACTGGGGATATGGAAGTGGCGGTGGAGGGATATGTTGTGAGTGACGGTGACATCTCATCTACAAGGCTCTACACTTGCAGAGGGCTTCCACTTGATGTCTGCTCACAGCCCACAGCTGTTTTCACATGCAGTTGGGGAGGCAGGTGCGTCCACAGTCACCTGTCGAGGCTCAGTAAGGTATCTGTGTGAGGTGTCTGGCCACCAGGCTCACCCAGGCGGCAGATGGGACGATGTGCTATGCTGGGGGGTGTGGGGACAGCTGGGGGGTGTGGGGACAGCTCCAGGGAGGTGACATTTGCACTGGTAGAGAAGGTGGTGGCAGATTGCACACTCGCTGCCATGGCTGGCTGTGGCACTCTCTTCAGTGCGCCTTCTCTGTCCTCCTTGATCAGACTTTTTTTATTTGATTGTCAGGATAATCCTGGGACTTGGGTCGGACTGGGCTGGTGAATCTTCAGGATGGATCAGAGGAGGGCAGCTTTCCGAGGTTGAGCCGCTTGGGACTGCCGTGAATGGAATTGTCAACTCTGCCCCCTAGCCCAGGGTGCCTCCGTGTCAGTCCCCTGCTCATCTCCAGCTGGTTTCCCATGGTGTAGGGTACAAGGTGATGTAGCCAGAAGAGCAAGGGCCTCAAAGTCAGCCCATGGGTTCACGGCCCAGCTTCCTGCGTCTCAGCTGAGAACCTTGGGCAAGCCATTCGGCCTCTCTGAGCAAGCTCCGTTTGCCAGCTGTGAAGTGGGGATGGGAATAAGACTCACCCGGTGATTGAGATGAAATCAGCAGATATGAAAGTGCATTTAGATGCAATGTGAAGGTGTTAAATGTAGGTCTGTTCCTAGAGATGAGGGTTGATTTGAACCACAGGAACCACCCCCTGCCCCGCCCGGGCTCTGACCTGGGCACTTTTGTCTTGTTACGTGTCACCGTTGGGGAGGCGATCTTTCCGTGCGAGAGTGCCATGTTGCTTGTTGCCCCCGTAAAGGTTGACGATCACTATGCTGACTATGCCGCCTGCATCAGCCACTCCAAAGAGTCCGCTTTGATATCTTAGAATCTTAAAACACCTGCTGTCGGAACTGGACAACTGATTTCAATTAACTTTGAATTTTTTCAATGAGATGACTCTGATAATAACTTTGGTAGTCCCATGATGCCTCATTAGAGCTGCTGGCTATGATGATTAGCCTTGTGATTTAGCAAGTTTTTCCTCCAATGCCTTTGTCTCTTCAGGAACCGAATCATGGGCTGTGTCTTTGATTTCACTTGTGTGAGCAGTGAACACACGAGGCTGCTACTCGCCCCATCTGCGGACACACCGCTGATCCTGAGGGTGCCACGCTCCTTCTTCAGCAGCTGAGGCTCTTGTATGGGGCAGCATCTTGGGGAGGCTCTGGTCACCTCTAGGGGGTTAAGGAGCTTTGAGGGTGTCCGGTGGCCCAGCTTTGGAGGCTCTGCCCCCAGAGTATCCTCCTGAGTGCTGTGTAGAAAGCTTTTAACTTTGTCTCCGAGAGGCACGTGACAAAGCGGTGGACAGTGCAGGCTTTAAAACTGGATAGACTGGAGTTCCAATCCCGGCTCCATCCTTTGCCAGCTCTTCCGCCTGGGGCAGGCTTTGCCACTTTGGAGGCTCTGGTTCCGTAGTTATAAAAAGGGATTGATAAATAGTTCACGGCCAGCCAGGTAGCAGAGTGCCTGGCGCTCAGTGATCACTCAAGAAACAATTTCGAGAGGCCACTTCAGGATTAGTGAGTGGTGCGTTAAGCTCTGGGCCCACAGGAAGTTCTCACGCAGTGGGACTGAAGATGGGTTCTGACGCATCCTGGCTTTCCTGGGGGGCGCTGGCTCTGAGCAGGTGCCTTCTGGTTCTCTCTGTGGCCTGGCTTGGCCCAGAGAGGTTGAGTGCCTTGTTGAGATCACACAGCTGGTGAGTAGAGAAGCTGTGGTCCAGTTCTGGACCATTGGGTGCCCAGCTTCGTGACCTTAACCCCAACACTGGCATGTGTAGGGGGAGAAATGACAGTGTATTGGCACCAATATGAAAAGTGAGGTGTGGACTGTTACTCCAGGGCACATGGTCAGATAAAAATAAGTGGAGTTATGATGTTGGAGACGATCCCCAGCAAGTTAGTAACCGTCCCGGTGACCGTGAGTGGAACTTTCGTTCCAAAGTAGAAGTCATAGAAGCTTCCTGGGGTCTGGGTCTGAGTCTGGTCTCTGCATCTCCCGGGAGCCTGGCTCTTGGCTTAGCACCGGGGAGTGTGTGGCTGGCCAGGGACTCGGCAAGGATTGCGGGATTGCGGGGTTGCAGAGAGGAGTCTGCAGCGCAAAAGCCAAGCCCTTCGGAGCTGGGCCGTTTCCTCCTCCTCCCTCTCACTGGCTTGCATGCTGCTCTCCTTTTTATTATTATTGATGTTGCTATTTTATACTTTAAGGTGGAGACATCTCATTTTGAAATGGTCTCTGTTCTCTGAAGGAACAGATACGCTTTCCGAAGATTGTTCTGTGTTGTTTTTGGTGGTGACTTCCTGTTCAGTAGTAGCAATCCCAGTGTGAGGAGAAACTGCTGATGCAGCTTCGCTCTGGTTACAGTCCCTGACTGCCAAGAGCGGGCATCCCTTGGCAGCTCTGATGGGCCGTACTATATGGTTTTTTACTTTGGCTTGGCAGTTGTGCTGGTCTTCTTAAAATATGGCAGAAAGGAGGGTATCCATGGGAGATTTTAATTTTTTTGCCCAGGGTTGAGTTGAACCCTCATCCTGAAGAGGGATGCGAGGGGCAGGCCAGGCTGGGTCCTGGTCTCAAAGTGGGGGTGTTGCAGCCCCTCTGGCAGCGATGTCCCAGGGACGAATGGGGTGAGCATTGTATGCACTGGGCGCGATTCCTGAGGCGCAGCCAGGAAATGAGTAGAGAGCGCTGTTGTCAGTACTACTTTATTAGCAATAATGCAAGAAACAGAAAGCCAGCAGGACCCCAGAGACATTGCCGTTGAAAAGCAGGGAGGCATCTGTGACTTTTTGTTGATACAGAAACCTCTGAGTTGCTTTTGGTCTTTGGACGGGTGTGCCTAGAGCTGGGATCGGCCCCTGACTTGGGAGTCTGTTGAAATTGAGGGGACGTGCCCCCTGCTGTGGCCTGATGGCTTATGGCTGAAGCTAAAAGCATAGAATGTGAGAACTAAGGGGAGCACCTCGGCCAAGCCCCTCATCTTACCTGAGGGAAACTGAGGCCCCGGTCGGGATTGGGGATTGCACCCAGGAATCAGAGTGAGCCCCTGTGATTACAGGTATTCTGATCCCTGTGCTTCGCCCATGCAAGAAACCTGTTGTGTTTGTTTTCACAGTTAGATTCACTTCACCAGAGTTTTCTTTCTGAAGCCGCTGGCCCCAGAGGGCAGCCTGTGCGTGAGAGTTGCTGGGTCCTGCACGGATGACCTTATGTGTGGACAACAGGACTGCCAAGAAAGGACCCTCAGGGCACCCAGATGTTTTCAGAACGGTTGCTAGACTCTCCAAGTAGTTGACTTCTGAATTGCCTAAGTAAGAGACAGGCAGCTTTGGCAGGGCACAGTGTGTTTCGGAATGGTCCATGCGATGAAACTTACTAAATCAGATTGGCTGCAGATCTCCAGGTGTGGGTAAATTTCTTCACCTTCTGTGTCCCTGGAGAATCAGGAGTCCCTGCAGCCGTCACCTAGCCCAAGTTTGCTTATTTCTGTTTTCAGAGTCTGCATTTGAGGGTAGGGGCCAACTGTGGGCTTGTTAGGGAAGAGACATTCCCCAGAATAGGAAAGGAGCTGAGAGATAGTGGCAGCGGTTATGGAGGCAGCGGTTATGCAGGCAGCGGTTATGGAGGCAGCGGTTATGGAGGCAGCGGTTATGCAGGCAGCGGTTATGCAGGCAGCAGTTATGTGAAGCGGCAGCAGAGGGGTCTGTTGGGACCTCCCTGAGGGGACAGCCTGCAGGCTGCCCCTGGGTGAAGCTGTAGTCAATTTGGGGAGAGGCTTTTTACCCCGGGAAAAAGAAAATGGCTGGAATGAGGCAGGAGAGGAGGGGAAGGGAGAGACAGAGAGGGAGAAGTGTTTCTCTTTGATGTCATTCAGGCGGAAAGCCAATCTGCACATGTAAATGAACTTGAAAATGTAATTAAAAATATATACATATTAGAGACTATGATCCAGAATTTAATGTGAGATGCAGCTCACAAAGTGACAGGTAGCATTTCCTACAATCAGCGATACTGAGTCTCGGCTGTGATTAATGTGTCTCAGTGGTAATAAATGCACCACAGATAAATGCCGGAATTATTTGTTAAACTCCAGGTTGACAGCCCCATTGAATGCAAAGCTCTGTTTGCCCACATTGCCCACGCCCACCTCCCTGCAGCCAGTGCAAGAAGATCCCCCCAAGAGCCTGGAAGGAGAGGTGAGAGAACAGTTATTGGGGCCATCGTGGACTGAGGCCAGAGCCCTCGAGGTCATTCCAGCCATGGGCATGGGGAAGTGGCAGAAGTGGGCACCTCATGGGAAAGCTGCCAGGAGCCACCTGTGGCTTCCGTCTCCAAGTAGGAGCTGGGACTCGGTGGCCCAGGACCTTCAGCGTAAGGGACTGGAAAGGATGAGGGTAATGGAGCTGTCTGTGTCTGAAGCCTTTTTGCGTATTCTCCGGGGTGTGACCAGATCAGGATGCTCAGCTGGGAGGGCCACGCACCAGGCTCGTGAGCAGTGGGCAGAATAGGCCCTTGTGGTGGTCACAGACTCGGGGGGGGAGACAGGTGATCGATGAGAAACACAATGCATGACATATATTACATGTGGAGTGGGTTGGAAGGTGGCAGGTGTTGTGGTGAAAAGTAGAGCAGAGGAAGGGGTATGCACATGCATGTGTGTGTGCGTGTGTGCACATGTCTGTGTATGCTTGTGTGCATCTGTGTATGCACGCGTGTGTGCTTGTGCAGGCACGTGTGTGTATCCGTGTGTGCACGTGGGTGTGTGTGCATGTGTGTATGCATGTATGCATGTGTGTGTGTGTAGGACAGTTGGCAGCTTTAGAGAGTAGTCTAGAGGGGATCAGAGAGTCAAATGGGGTGGGGACCGTTCCTCTCAGTGTGACTGACCTCAGCCTTTAAATCACCACCTGGCCTGAATGTTTGAGAAGGGAGCACCCCTTTCATGGGGCAGAATGGTGACCACAGATTGGAAGTTAGGTGAAGGCTGATTTCTGCCCTCAATCTGCAGGAATTCCCTGATGATAAGAGCTGTCTGGGCTAGAACTGGTTGTTTAAGGCCTTCGTCTGCCAAACCACCTCTCAATCAGTGCAGGAGAAGCGGCACCAACCAGCAGTTGTACGGGGAAGCCTGGCCAATGCTCCCTGACGCTGAGATTCTGTGATTCAGAAATCTTGAGACTCATCAGGGACTCTGTGGCTGTGTAATTACAACCTGAGGCTCCCGACCTTGGCAGGGATGGCAGACTCCAAAGCTGTGGGCTGGCGAGTGGTCCTGCCGAGGGCTGGGCACTGAAGAGACCGAGCCCCTCAGCTGGGGGCAGCATGGCCCAGCACCCCCCTGTTGTCATGTGGCATGGGCCCTGTGCCGCCGGCTCCTTGGATTTTTCAAGAGAAGCCAGAAATGAAGTGTGATGTTTGGAAGTGGGCCGTGAATTACAGCCTTTCCACATATCCCCGGGCAGAAGGGATGCCCCTGCAGATCGAGGTGACCGTCGCCTCTGCGACCATCTTTGAGCCTCTTGCCATGTCCCCTCCGCTGTGCCCTCGACACATGGCTCATTCGTCTGCATTGTCTGGGGCCCGGCGGAGGTGGGCAGTCACTCTGACCTCAGGGACAGAGTCTGTCTTTCCCTTGGATAGCTCTGTCATGCGGCGGCGGTGGTGGTGGTGGTGGGGGGTGTCATCTAGTAATTTCTTCCCTCCCTCATTTCCGTCTCCACTCAACATCTCGCGAGGTGCCGACAAACCGAGTGCTGAATGCAGTGACTGAGTCAGACTCAACCCGTTGAGATTCTAGAACCTTAGCATCCCAAAATGCAAAGAGTCTGTGTTGGTGAGTCCTGAGATTTGAGACCTTGGTTCTACAACAGTCCAAGCTCCCAAGGTTTAGCGATTCTGCAGTCCCAGAGTGAGCCCCAAACCCCTGGGAGGGAAGGAGCCGATCACACCAGCAGAGTGCCTCGGGGCTCCTCGAGGGTGTTTATCTCTCATTTGGATAAGTAAGTGGAACACAAATGCATTTCTGTAAATAGACTCGTCCCCCAGCCCCCCACACGCTCCAGCCCCAGCCACTGCCTCATTGGAGTTATTTTATTAACGTGTTCTGCTGAGTGGACTTGAATGGGGAACGCAGCCTCTCATATTGTGGATCTAATTATAAGCACGAGGGACGGTACCAAAGAAGCGGCTTTGAAGGGAGAAGAGTCTGGCAGCTTGGTTGAAAGTGTCCTTTAATGAACTTCTGTGGCACTTGTATCTTAGCAACACATTTTATTACATCCTGGTGCAGCTGGACTTGCTATACAGTAATTCATCCCCCCTGCACCTCCCCCCGCCAACCTTGGCAACTGGAGGGAGGGATGTGCCCACCCGCTTCCCCAAGGCAGTGTTTGCACCTCTGCTGCTTTGTTTAGTTGATGAAAAAGGCAGACACAGCTCTGAGAGCCGGGGACCTGGCCGGGGACCTGGCTGGCTGAGTAGAGTGTATGAGCTGGGCTGGAGGGGTTGGGTGGGGGCGGCCTCTCAGCCTGACCTGCTACGAGTTCAGATGCCATCAGATGCCACCACTGCAGGCTGCCATGCAGGTCTGCTGATTCTCACCCTGGCGCTCCCCAAGTTTGGGTATTTTTATCTGGACTTCTTTCCCGTAATGACACTAATTTGGATACTGCGGAAGTGGGGACATTGGCGCATCTTTCATCGCAATCAGCAGCCTGTATGTAAGTGGGGGTGGGGGAGTGTTGCTGAGACGAAGTGGGCGCCAGGGGAGGGGAAAGTGGGTCTGAAGCTCTGGGCCAGGCTGCCCCGTCCGGCGGGGCTCAGCTGCATGTGACCAGGGGTTGCGGCCGGTTACTTTTCTCTGTGAGCCTTAGCTTTCTTCTCTGCTGCGTGAGTGTCCTGTGGCCACCGTAACTGATCCCCACAAGCTGGGCAGCGTAAAACAGCAGAATTCATTCTCTCACTGTTCCGGAGGCCAGAAGTCTGAAAGGAAGGTGTCAGCAGGGCCACACTCCGTCCGGAGGCTTGAGGGGAGGCCCCTCCCTTGTTTGTGCCAGCCCCTGGCGGCTCCTGGCAGTCCTTGGCTTGAAGACAGCCCTCCAGTCTCTGCCTCCGTCTACACTGGCTCTCTTACCTCGGGGCCTGTCTGGGAGTCTTATAATTCGCCAGTCATGGGATTTAGGGTTCACTCTAAGGCGCAATGACCTCAGCTAACTAATTACATCTGTAATGACCCTATTGCCAAATAAGGTCATCTTCCGAGGTTCCAGAAGGATCTGAATTTTGGGGGGACACCCTTCAACCCAGAACCTCTGCCAGCTGAAGCTAGTCCTGCCTACCTCAGATTCAGGTTGCGGGTATGCCCCGGGCTGACCCCGCATCAGGTGCCTTTGGCCCAGTACGTGGGTCCACTCCCTGTCCTTCTCTCATAGCCAGGAGCTGAGGTGGACAGACTGTGAACCCATGCTCTGTCCCGAGCGGTGGGATGGCAGGATCTTCGGAAACTGTGACCGGGCAGGTGGTTTGAATATTTGAAATCAGGACCGTCTCAGAAAAGCTGGGTGCATCATTTACTCTAGTTTGTGGCTCTTCACAGGCAGAAGGTTTGACGTTAGGTTGTGTGTGTAGTTTTGAAAACCAGCCAGCTGAGAGTTTCACCCTGATTTGTTTTCATCCAGTGGCGAGGAAAGGATGCTTTAGAAGCACAGTCGACCTAATAGGGATGCGCGTTCTCCTGGGTGCACACACAGCTTCCTTGGTGCTATTTGGCCTGCAGGAAAGTAAAGAGTCCCAAGTTGCTCGTCTCCACGAGCCTCAATTTTTCTCATCTGTAAAGTGGCTAAAATGAAGGCCCCTGTCTCCAAGACCTGTGGTGGGGATTAACTGCCTTGAGGAGAAGCATGTGTGTAGACCACCTTGCCGTGTGTGTGTGGGTGGTTCTGGACTTGCTGTTCTTGGCTGTGGCCTCTTCTCTGGTTGACCGGGAGGCTGGGATCTGTTTCAGCCTCCCCATCATCTGGGCTGTGGGAGAGCCCTTGGGTATGGGAGGATGGAGCCGGTACCGATGTGGTGGGTGAGTGTGGACAGGCCTCTGCTGCCTTCACTTTCAACAACACAGAGGCCTGCCATGATCCCCCTTTTACCGGAGAGGACACTGAGGCTGGGCAGGGCGTGATGACTCACCTGAGGGCTTGTCTCTGAAGCTGGAGTGTGAACCGGCTTGGTCTGGGTCCCGTGTCCCTGTGTTGTCTATATGTTAAACTGTATCCCAGCCAGAATGGAGCCCAGCCCGCCCAGCCAGCGAGTCCTGCCAGGAATCCCAGCGAGCTGCCGGCCCCACCCCGAGATGCCGCACATGGATGTGGCGTTTCAGGTTTACGTGGCTCCTGCCTGGACCTGATGCCTTGCGGTCCCCGGCATCTCAGGGAGTGGCAGAGTGGAGGTATCCCTTCTGACCAAGTGTGAGGACGCAGAGTCCTGTGCCCTGTTGGACTTGGTGTATTTGGGTAAAGCTCAGATCTTTCTGAGTCAGTCTGTGTCTGTAAAATGGGGACGAGGCTCTACTGCCTGCTTTAGAGCGGGGTTGCAAGGCTGAAATGAAGAGAACCAGGGAGACCTGGGATGAGGCCAACAGGATCGTGTGAGCAGGGCGGGTAGGGTCCCAAGAGCCTGTCTGTGGGGTCACCGTCAGGTCGCCACTCCTGTCCTCCTGTTCCCCACCCCACCACGTCACTCATTCTTACGCCTACTATGTGCTGGGTGCTTTACACGTTGTTGGGTCCACAGAAAATGGGGCTGGAGCTCTTCCGTGGAGGGTGGCGGCCAAAAGCCGGAGCCGGGCTCAGGCTGAGTTGGTGGGGACCCTGGCCCTGCCGCCCACACGTGCACACGTAGAGGTTCAGTCCCGCATGTGGAAGACACACATCGCCTCTGCTCCTGCCTCTTAGGTGTGTTCCAAGGTTTGATGTGGGTGACGTGCTCGGTGGTCGCCTGCTGTGCTTGGCATCAGCCAGCAGTGGAGCAGGACTTGGAAGGCCGGCCTGGGACACTGGCTGGTGGCTAGGTAGCCCTGACACCACTCTCAGTGACTTGCTCCAGTTGCCCTGGCGTTGAGTGCGTCCACGCTGCGGTGCAGCCACAGCACTGCGTCCCTGTCAGTTCCTCCTGCACATTTCATCGTCCAGCATCCCTGGGCAGCGGCAGCCTCTGCAAAGTGTCTTCAAGGGGGCTCTGTTCAAACACTCCAAGGGCCCTCCCCTGGCAGGGGCATGAATGGTGCTTTCTGCAACTTCAGAGGGCGTGGAGAGAAGGGATTAACACAGAACTGAATTTCTGCTAAACTTAGAGAACTTCTAAGAATGCACTGAGAGAACACAGTCTGCCCTTGAGGCAGTGCGCTCCCTGTCACTTATGTTGGGCAAGGTAAGGGACGTGGCTGGGTATGGTGTCTCACACCTGTAATCCCAGCACTTTGGGAGGCCGAGGCGGGTGGATCACGAGGTCAGAAGATCAAGACCATCCTGGCTAACACGGTGAAACCCCGTCTCTACTAAAAATACAAAAAATTAGCCAGGTGTGGTGGCAGGTGCCTGTAGTTCCAGCTACTCGGGAGGCTGAGGCAGGAGAATCACTTGAATCCGGGAGGCGGAGGTTGCAGTGAGCCGAGATCGTGCCACTGCACTCCAGCCTGGGCGACAGAGCGAGACTCCGTCTCAAAAAAAAAGAGAAGGGATGTTTGCATCTGGGGTGAGACCTGGCCAAGTGTGCTCCCCCCATGTCCAGGTCTAGTTTCTTTAATGCCCCCAAATAGTCCATCTTGTGACCCAGCCAACAGCTTCTTTAAAAAAGCTGTTTCTTAGGGTACACAGTTGACTCATTTACTAAATGTGTTTTTGGAGGAGACCAGAGAAAGTGAAGACGAGTTCTCAGCAGCCCCTTCACCCTCTAAAGCCAGCGAGGGCAGCCATTGTCCCCCGTGTCCCCAGCTGAGTCCTGCTTATGGGGCTGGATGGACCAGCGGAGCTGAGAGTCAGGTCTGGCCAGCAGGCCAGTGGAGGGAGGCCAACCGGACACAAAACAGAGGTGGAGACAGTGGCCTCCACAGGAGCCCCCCAGCTGGGCACAGGGTGACCACCCCAAGGTCCTCTGAACTCTGTAAGAGGTCCCCAAGGTCCTCTGCATGGACTGACCCTCCATGGGTGTCCTGTCCCCCCAGAGAGGACCACAGCATTGACCCTCCATGGGTGTCCTGTCCCCACAGAGAGGACCACAGCATCACTCGCCATCTGGGGGACGCCAGGTCCGTCCCCATTCTCAGCCTCTCCTTGGGTCTCCTGCGCCGAGGCTGTGTGAGCCTCTGCCTCCTTCTCTGGGGGAGGACGCGCAGTGGGATCATCTGTCGCAAGTCCGCCTGTCATTTTGGTTGTTTTGTGTTCCGTTTGGCTGACGTCACTGAAGAAGGAACCACTGCACGCTGTGGGTTTTCCAGGCACCGGAAGTCCCTTCCCCTTTGCACGGGTCCAGCACCTGGGAGGGGGGAGATTCGTGCCGCACCGTGGAGTGGCCAGGCTGCCCTTTCTTTTACCCATTTTAGGGAATTCTTACTAACGTGCACATCAAGCTTTTTGCCTTCTCAAAGAGGGTTTCCTCATTTGAACTTGATCCCCTTGGTGCACAAATGCTGAAATTATGAGTGTTAATGACTGAAGGATGCCCTAACCTGGATTAAAGCCCAGGTTGCATTTCTCTGGACGGTTTTGGAGACTGCCCTGCCCGATGTGGACGGGACCCTCGTGGCAGCTCGGGAAGGCGGATGGGGCCGGGCTTTGATTCCCGCCTCACGGGCCTGGGCATGGAGGAGCCGAGGCAGCAGTGCCCACCGTTGATGGCTACACCTTCCAAGGTGGTTCAGGGCTCCCCCTGGCCACGCAGTTAGCAGGTCCTGCCTTTTTTCCTCGGTCACACTCCTGGCTTTATTAAATAACATTTACCCAAATTTTTATTGCAGTAAAATGTACATAACATAGAACTTAACATCTTCACAGTTTTTAAGTGCCCAGTTGAGCAACATTGGATACATTCACGCTGTGTCATCATCACCACCATCCATCTCCAGAATTTCCTCATCTTCCCAAACTGAAACTTGGTATCCATTAAACAATTATCCTATTCCCTTCTCCCCCAGCTCCTGGCAGCCGTCATTCTACTTATGTAAGTGGAATCGCAGAGTATCTATCTTTGTGCAACTGGCTTTTTTCACTTAGCGTAATATACTGAATTTATCTTTTTGCCGCTGGCTTTTTTCACTTAGCAGAATATTCTGTTACTTAGCATAATTCATGCAGGTTGTAGCTCATGTCAGAACTTCCTTCCTTTTTCAGGCTGTGCAATATTCCACTGCTTGCATGTACTCTATGCTGTTTATCCATTCATCCATCAGTGCATGTTTGCGTTGTTTCCACCTCTCGGCTGTTGTGAATAAAGCTCTTAGGAACATGGATGTGCAAATATGTTTGAGTCCCTGTTTTCTGTTCATGTGGGTATCTATGTGGAAGTGGAATTGATGGATGGGCCTTGTGCTTTGCTTCCTGGGCAAACCCTCAGTGGAGAGAAGCCTGAAGGGTTGCCTGTGTCATCCTCTGGGGACATAGTCCAGGGGTGACTGTGTTCCATCAGACCTGTGTCCATGTCTGTGGGAGCCATGGTTTTGCCATCACATCCTGCCAGGGAATTTGAGTGCCTCTCTGCTGGCTTCCCCCACCCCTGGTAGGCCTCTGTCCAGGGAACATGGGCACGGGTGGAAGTGGAGGCAGCGGCAGCATTCATGGAGCCCGCTGGCCCCTTCGGTGTGCACTTTACGAAGGGCGTGCCTGTGCTCAAAAGGAATTCTCTCGCTAGAGATTTGCATTGGCATTAAACACGTGGACATTAAAAATGTAGCTCACGGTTGGGCATGGTGGCTCACGCCTGTAATCCCAGTACTTTGGGAGGCCAAGGCAGGTGGATCACCTGAGGTTGGGAGTTTGAGACCAGCCTGGCTAACATGGTGAAACCTGTCTCTACTAAAAATACAAAAATTAGCCTGGTGTGGTGATGGACGCCTGTAATCCCAGCTGCTCAGGAGGCTGAGGCACGAGAATCGCTTGAACCTGGGATGCGGAGGTTGCAGTGAGCCGAGATCACACCACTGCACTCCAGCTTGGGTGACAGAGTGAGACTCTGTCTCAAAAAAAAAAAAGTCCAGTTCTGGTGGCTTGTGTAGACTTTATATTATTATAGTGATTCGTTTTCTTTTTTTCCTCTCTCAGGATGATTAGTCAGCAAGGGACCAATTCCCTCGTTCCTCATTCATTAACAATAACTAACGTTTGTATAGCAGCATCTCGGAGTGCTGGGTATTGCCACTTACATTAGCCCATTGGATTCACATTTCATGAGTTTAAAAAGCGAGGTTTGAGGGCTGGTGGGCCTTTTCCATGGCACCCACAAATAAAATCCAGCGTTTTCTTTGGAGGAGGCCAAGCTGAGATTGGAGGCAGTTTCCTGGAGCCCTCCTCATCACTCGCACACCACTGCCACTTCCAGCTTGTTCCTTGAGTCCGGGGTTTGAGAAACGTTCATGTGGAGAGTCCCCTGAGGTCTCCTGACCAGCCTGCTTTATCTGTGGCCCTTCAGACTACGGTCCTGTGATCTGCCAGCCTGCCCTGGGCTGCGGAGAGTTAAGCAGCCAAGGCCTGAACGTTGTGCCCTCCCCGAAGTACATACCTTGAAACCTCACCCCGAGGTGATGGCATTAGGAGGTGGGGCCTTGGGAGGTGATTAGGTCCCAAGGGCTACACCCTCATAAATGAGATTATGCCCTTATAAAAGAGGCTGAGGGTGTTTCTCTGCCTTCGTGAGCACACGGCAGCCAGGTACCATTTTGGAAGCAGAGAGCAGCCCTCACCGGACACTGCGTCTGCTGGTGCCCTCCACGTGGACTTCCCAGCCTCCAGAACTGTGAGCAGTAGACTCCTGTTGTTTGTAAATTACCCAGTCTAATCTTTTGATGTAGCAGCTCCAAAATGACCACAGCATATGCCATTGCTAAACTTCCACAGTACTCTCCTCTCGATGTGCAGGAAAAAAGACGCAACCTGCAGACCTTTCTCAATTAAACTTTTTTTCCCTGGCATTCATGTTTCCTCAACCTTTGGTTCTCAGGTTCTTGCAGAGGACAAAATGACATAATAAGCATCAGACAAAAGTTTACAGTTGATTATGACTGTTTTGAAGACTTTCGTGGACTTCTAGTTATTTTTTTCACATGTAGCTAAATGAAGTTGTATTTTTTTCTTCCTTTCATTTCCCTTTTCCCTTTCCCTTTCCTTTTGACAGGGTCTTGCTCTGTCACCCAGGCTGGAGTGCATGCAGTGGCATGATCTTAGCTCACTGCAGCCTTGATCTCCAGGGCTCAAGCAATCCTCCCACCTCAGCCTCCTGAGTAGCTAGGACCACCAGCCCATGCTACCACACTCGTCTAATGATTTTTTGCAGAGACGAGGTCTCACTATGATGCTCAGGTCGTAATCTTGAACTCCTGGGCTCAAGCCATTCTCCTGCCTCAGCCTCCCAAAGTGCTGGGATTACAGGTGTAGGTGAGCCACCATGCCTGGCCTTGAGGTGATATTTTCTATAGTAAAGTTTTTCCTTGATTGTATCACGGGATTAAATATTAGTTCATGGTATTCTGCAAAGATGCTATCCCTTGGCTCTGCTTCCTAAGTAAGTTTGACAAATGCTGACCAAATAGTCCAGGGATTCCCTGTTAGCCATTCTTACTGGTTGAGTTCTTTGTTTGACAGGGAGCTCACTATCTCCAAAGCAAGTCCACTCCAGGCCTGGACACCGTGGATCTTCAGGGTGGCCCACCTTATTTTGGGATCCGTCATTTCCTGTTCTTCCATCCATCTACCCACCTGCTGGGGGAGACCTTTATAATCTATGGCCTGATAGTCAATGAGGGGTGAAGGGTGAGATAGAGAGGAGAAGGAGGGGTGGGGGAAAGGAGAGGAGAGAGAGAGAGAGAGAAAGAGAGGAGACAAGAGAGAGTGTTGGGGGCTCCATGGATTTAAGAACTGTAAACCTCAATGCCTGCCCTCAAAGGGTTCCTTGTCACCATGAGGAACAGCTGGGGTCCTGATGTAATGATTATAGGTGGTAGCTGCCAGTGCTCTGGTTGGTCAAAGGACCATGGTATGTCTTGCTCTGAGCTCTAACCCTGTGCACAGCCTCCCCAACTTCACCTCTCAGGTCCCACGTTGAACCCTTGTTAGTTTCGTGAGCTTGAGCCTGTTATAAGCACCCTTGCACCTCTGTGCACTCACGTGCAAGATGGAGATGATCGAGTGCACGCCTTGTAGACCTGGAAGTGTGAAGCAGAACCGTGACTGTTACAGCTTAGTGTGGGGCTTGTGCCTCTTAGCTTGGCCATTACCTTCTGCTGCTGCCTTCAGAAACATCGGTCTCCCCGGGGGTCCCACTGGCCTTCCTTCTCATCTCTTTGCTAGTTCCCACCCTCATCTTGCCAGTCTCACCTCCTAAATGTTTTCATTATTTTTTCCGACTGCTGCCACTATTCCTTCAACCCACAGCAGCTTTCACTGGAAATATTACAGCAGCCCCCTGACTGGTCTCTTTACTTCCAGCCTCTGTCCACTACACCGTGACCAAAGTTGTTTGTCTCAAGTTTAGCCTTTATGTTACTCTTCTGTGCGTAAACACAAACTTTCATTCCCCTTGGCCAATGGCAGTAGTTTCTAATGTCTTCTTAGCCTGTCTCCCAGGTATGAATCTGATAGACAAGCCCTGCTTGGAGCTGGGGCAGGTGCAGGATCCTAGGACCCCACATGCACCTACCCTCTGCCCAGCTCCAGGACCCCACCTGCACCTCCCTCTGCCCAGTTATAGGACTCCACCTGGACCTGCCCTCTTCCCAGCTCCAGGACCCCACCTACACCTGCCGTCTCCCCAGCTCCAGTACTCTACCTGGACCTGCCCTCTCCCCAGCTCCAGGACCTCGCCTGTACCAACCCACCCCCATACCTCTAGGACCCCGCCTGCACCTGCCGTCTCCCCAGCTCCAGGACCTCACCTGGACCCGTGCCCCCCCACCCCAACACCTCCAGGACCCCACCTGCACCTGCCCTCTCCCCAACTCCAGGATCCCCAGCTCCGGGAACACTGGCATGTGGGAGGCATCTGGGCTCCAGCGAGCACAGTGTAGAAGCAGATGACTTGAGGAATAAAATTCAAGACTTCGTTGCAATGGACAGATAGGGGCTTTTATTATCTCGCCTCAAATCCCTTCTTCAGCCTCATCTCTGGACTCAAAACTGCAAACCATTTCTCAGATAATGTAAACGTGGGGATCACTGAGCCTTTGCTCTCCTGCTTGGGTTGCCCTCTGTTTTTTTTTTTTTTTTTAAATAAGATCCAGCCCATCCACCAATACCGAAGGCCTAGAGCATCTCCTTACCTTCAAGAAAGGACCTCTGGATTCATCTGGATTGGATCATGTAGATGCAGGTGGTAATGAGGATGGTGGTGATGGTGGTGGTGGTGCTGCTGCTGGTGATGGGTGTCATGGTGATGGTGGTGCTGCTGCTGGCAGTGTTGTCATGGTGATGGTTGTCATAGTGATGGTGATAATGGTGATCATTGTGATGGTAGTGGTGCTGGTACTTATGGTCGTGGTGGTCGTGCTGCTAGTGATGGTTGTCATGGTGATGGTGGTGATGATGGTTGTCAGTGATGGTGATAATGGTGATCATTGTGATGGTAGTGGCAGTGGTGCTCATGGTGATGGTGCTGCTGGTGATTGTCGTCATGGTGATGGTGGTAATGATGGTTATAGTGATGGTGATAATGGTGATCATTGTGATGGTAGTGGCGGTGGTGCTCACGGTGATGGTGGTGATAGCTATGGTGATAACATCAGTGGCGGTCATGGCAGCTGTCATTTACTGACCACCTCCTATGGTGAGTAAAAGTGTTTTCCATGTTGCTTTGCCATCACAACACATCCCTGTGAGGAAATATTATCTCCCATATTATCTCCACAGTGGAGGGAACAGAGACTAGAGTTGTTTTTCTTTTTTCTTCATTTTTTTTTTCTTTTGAGAGATGGGGTCTTGCTTTCTTGCCCAGGGTGGAGCTCAGTGATGCAATCATGGCTCAATGCAACTTCCAATTCCTGGGTTCCAGCGATCCTCCTGGTTCAGCTTCCCATAAGTGGGACTGCAAACGTGCACCACCACACCCAGCTAATTTTTTTTTGGTAGAGACAGGGTCTCACTGTCGCCTAGGCTGGGCCTTGACTTTTTCATATATCAGGAGCTAGAGCTTGCAAGTGTTGGCCTTGCTACTTGGTGGCAAATCAGACCCTGTGAATTGCAGTTTCCTCTTTAGTAAAATGGATGTAGTGAAAGTCCTCTCTGTTCTGACAAGAGATTCAGGTGTGCAACAGTTAAATTTTAATGAACGAATGGTGGGTGTGGAAGTACCTTACAAACTGTAAATGATATTGCTGTTAGATTATGTTCTTAAAGACAAGATGCTTGTGTGTGTTTAAAGCAGGAGCAAAAAAAGTTTTCAAAGTCCTGGTCACTGAAGTCGATACCCCAGCAGTGAAGTTCCTTGTGTTCCTGGAGGATGCCCTGCTGAGGACCCCCTGCAGAGTTAACAGTATAACAGAAAACCCACAGGGTTGCCAACATCACTTTTAAAGACCTTGACACTCAGGTAGCGTATTCCAGGGCTAGTACCTCCTGTTGCTTTTGCAGAGTCTTTGTGACATTGGCGGTCCCTTGATAGGTCTGACAAATCTCAGGTCAGGCCCGGGGTGCCATCCGTTCTTCTTCTCCAGGGCTTGTAGTTGTGTTGGCCACCGGCGGGAAATACCGAGGTTCTGGAAGGAAATAACAGGAATATAATTTCTAACAGTCCTAATATGACTTTTTTTGAAAAATAAAGCTTTCCATGAAATAACAGGATAAGCAATCCTAACACCCTACAAATTAAATTCATAACTTACAGAGCAGGATTAAAATACAAATAAGCATGTATGTCACACACTTTCATTTTCATGCTGAGCAGGCGTTTTTTTAACTCTCAGGTGTGCCTCCCAGCTACAGCATTGCCAGGCTTTGCACAGGGGCCCTCAGAGCCAGCCCCTTGATTGCACCTGAATCCCCAAGTTCCCTTCACCTGCAGAAGCCTGGTGCCTCCCCATACCTGGGGAATCCACAACTGGGTCCGGGAGTCTGTGTATAACATGCTTCCCACAAGATTCGGGATCCCCTGAAGTTTTGAGAACCAAGGCTCTGGGTGAGGTTAACCTTTTCCCTGGCCACCTGACCAGATGGAAAGGTGTGAAGGTCATGCTTCTTCAGCTCTTATTGGCCCTTTTGTGGTGGTGATGATGATGATGGTCATAGTGATGGTGATTATGATGATGGTGGTAATGATGGTGGTGATGGTGATAATGGTGATGGTGGTGTTGGTGATGATGGTGGTGATGATGATGGTTGTAATGATGGTGGTGATGGTGATAATGTTGATGGTGATGGTGTTGGTGATGGTGGTGGTGGTAATGATGGTGATGATAATGGTGGTGGTGGTGATGATGATGGTGGTAATCATGGTGGTGATGGTGATAATGGTGATGGTGTTGGTGATGATGATGGTGGTAATCATGATGGTGATAATGGTGGTGTTGGTGATGATGATGGTGGTGATGATGGTGATGGTGGTTATGGTGATGATGGAGGTGATTGTGGTGGGGATGATGGTGGTGATGGTGGTGGTGATGGTGGTAGTGATGGTGATGGTGGTGGTGATGCTGGTGATGGTGGTCATGGTGGTGATGATGGTGATGGTGGTGGTGATGGTGATGATAATGACGGTGGTGATGATGGTGATGGTCATGGTGGTGATGATGGTGATGATGGTGATGGTGGTGGTAATGGTGGTGATGGTGGTGGTGATGGTGGTGGTGATGATGGTGATGGTGGTGGTGGTGATGGTGATGATGGTGGTGGTGGTGCTGATGGTGCTGATGGTGGTGATGGTGATGATAATGATGGTGGTGATGATGACGATGATGATGGTGGTGGTGATGGTGGTGGTGATGGTGATAGTGGTGGTCATGGTGGTGGTGGTGGTGATGATGATGGTGATAATGATGGTCGTGATGGTGGTGGTGGTGATGGTGATAGTGGTGGTCATGATGGTGATGATGGTGGTGGTGATGGTGATGATAATGACGGTGGTGGTGATGGTGATGATAATGACGGTGGTGATGATGACGATGATGGTGGTGGTGATGGTGATAGTGGTGGTCATGGTGGTGATGATGGTGATGATAATGACAGTGGTGATGATGATGACGATGATAGTGGTGGTGGCTGTCATGCCTTGCTAACCTCTGGGAAAGATTGTGGACATCGGCGTGTCGGAAGGGGGCCCAGCTCCGGTTCCTCGGAGTACATGCCTTTAATACTTGGGCATGGAATCTCTCCAAACTTCCCTTTTTCCACCTGCAAAATGGAAATAATATTTGTATCAGCTATAAAGGCCTATGCAAATATTAGTGGTTTTATTATTACTCAGAGGACTACCCTGGAGTTTAATCCTGTGAATAAAAAGCAGGAGGAAAAAACTGTAACAATTTGTAAACAGTCTGTGATATTAGATTGTTTCCATTGAACATTTTATGTGATTGGTGTTTAGACATTTATTTTCATCTGCATTGGTTTTTCTTAGATTAGATTTTCAAACTTTTGTCTTTTAAAATACTTCTTAAAAATACAAAAAGTACAGAAGATGATGTGCTAAGCCTCCCTTTCCTGCCCTTTGGTGTGGTGTTTGTGATAGCCCAGGGCCCTGCTCTTCCAGGCTTGTCTGCTGATGCCCACAGACACCCTTCCCTGCAGTCTTTGCTCCAGTTTTCCCAGGGCCTTTGCCGCTCGTGGGGGTTCATGCTGCAGCCTCTGCCTGAGGTAGCGAGTTGCCCTGGGCCAAGTGGCTAGGGACGACTAGACCTCCCTGAGAGCCACCAACAGCAGCAAACATGCCAGCATGTCTGCAGGTCAATGGCTGAGAAGCAAGAGGAGCCCAACTCGCTTTCCCGTTTTAGGTCACTCACTAGATTTCCCCTTGGTTTTGCGTTTGAATGCTTTTTTTTTTTTTTTTTTTTTTTTGTGAGACAGAGTCTCACTGTGTCTCCCAGGCTGGAGTGCAGTGGCATGATCTCGGCTCACTGCAACTTCTGCCTCCTGGGTTCAAGCAATTCTGCTGTCTCAGCTCCCCAAGTAGCTGGGATTACAGGCGCCCCCCACCATGCCCGGCTAATTTTTGTATTTTTAGTGGAGACAGGTGTGATCCCGCTGGTCTCAAACTCCTGACCTCAAGTGATCCTCCCACCTTGGCCTTCCAAAGTGCTGGGATTACAGGCATGAGCCACTGCGCCTGGCCCTTTGCATGCATCTTGGTCCACATCAGATTCTGTCTTGGGGAGCGTCATTTCATAATCCTGCTGGCTTTGAACTTGTTGTCACAGTCCAGATGTCTTCCTTCTTCTGACTCCTCCTGATAGCCCCAGGTGCCTCCTTCCTGACAGAGCCTGCTGCTCCCGTAATACACACTCACCCCTAATGAGCTACTTAAAAATAATCAATGATTTCCAGATAAAAATCACCATTAATTTTAAATGCCCTCTGTAAACCTTGTTACAAATAATTGCCAGAAACACACAAAGTCTGAAATTAATTAAAATCGACAGCCTCATTTGACGGGAGTTGAGCCTCTGGTTTCTTGGTTGTGTGCATCTCTTGCTCAGGCAGAAGCAGTGGCTGCGAGATGCGAGCCCAGGGGGGAGTTTGCTTAGGACACGCCGAGCACCTGGGCCTGTGGAGGAGTGGGGAGCACACGGGCTTAGAGTCCTGCATACCTAGCTGACTGGCCTGTGCCCTTTTAGAGTAATCAGATGACCTTCCGAGCCCCAGGTTTCTCATCTGTGGAAGGCTTTGGTAGTGCCAGCTGCCCAGGGTTGCACGTAGGTGATGGCAAGGGTATGCCTGTCCCAAGTGGATGCTCAGTCATGATCTTGTCTTCTTTCATCTTCTCTCTCCATGTCCCAGACCAGCCTTTGCAAAGTACTCATACCGGGTCATTCATTCACTCATTCACTCCTGCAGTGAGATACACAGAAGCTGGTAGGAAGCAGAGATGGCAGGGACACCGGGTTCCTCTCATCTGAAAAAAAACACTGAGGCTGAGAATGGAGAAGTGACTCTAGGCCAGTCCTGGCAGAACCAGGAGAGAACCTGCATGCCATGACCCCCTAGCCCAGCGCTGTTTCTACCACCACACCCCCATTCCCTGGGTGCTGGTGGGTGATGGGGAAACCACATTTGCCAAGGCAACGGGAGCCACTGAGGGCTGGGGCTGGGAAGTCCTGCGATCCCCTGGCCCTAGGGTGGCACGAACCCCTTCTCAGCAGTGGGGTACATATGCAGGCACCAGCCAGTTCTTCAGCTGGGTTGCCATAGTAACTGGATGCACTTCTGTTACCTTCCTTTCATGGTCAGCCTTTTGTCAGTTTCCATTCCAGAACTCTCAGAATCACCCCAGCGCGTCCTTGAGCAGAAAACCTGCATGCCGCTGTAGCTTGTCACGTTTCTCTGTCGGTCTCTGTGTAGCTGTTGTTAAGGGGTACAGAAAAGCCAGCGTCCCCTCCCTCCCTGCTTTCTGAGAGAGCACAGGTGAAGGGCTTGTCCAGCCAGGAACGAATTCTCAGGTCCACTTTTCACTGATGCACAGATGCTAGGCAGTCACTTAGCATCTCTGAGTCTTGGTTTCCTCATCTGCAGAATCAGGAAAGTCACATTTCCCTGATCACTCGCCTGTTCATTGAGCCAGGGCTTCCCGAGCACCTACTGCCTGCCAGGCCTTGGGTGAGGTGCTGGGTTCATGACAGCACAGGGTCCCCACCTTCGACAAGTCCACAGCCAGGTCTGGAAACAGATCAGTGCACCCCAACTTGAGGAGTGAAGCGGGGAGTGCAGAGGTCTGAGGGGGTCGCGAGAAGGAGCTACCAGCCCAGCCAGGGTCTGCTGGAGACAGTGTCCGAGGAGGGTAGAGCTAACACAGGGAAAGTGTTGAACAGATCGTGCCACTCAGGGCAGTTTCTTGCCTGCTTCTCCCTCTCCCTCCCAGTCTCTAGGTCTCTCCTCCCCTCCCCTGTGTCTCCCTCTTCCTCCAACCTGATGTGAAACTTTGGACAATAAAGGTCGTTTCCTCATCAGACTTCTTCTATGCCCTTGGTCCCAGAGACATGGCAACCCCCACGCCCTACCCTAAGTCTCTGCAGACAGCAGCTCCAGAGAAGAGAACAAAGCTTAGGACTTATTTATTTCCCGTTTTGCAGAAATGTGTATTTGAAAGCAGCACAGCAAGGTGGAATGGTTTGATTTGATTAGCAAGTCTAAATGTATTAGCAGCAAGACAGAAACGATATTACAATTAGCAGTAATTAGCTGTGTGATGACTCTGGGCGGCAGTGCCGGGTGACAGATGCTGCTTCCTGGTCCTGGGTTAGACGGAGAGGGCACGTTACCCTTGTGAAGGGGCTCGGCTTCCTGGGGCGGGCAGAGGACCCTGGCCTCGTTGTCAAGGCTGAGTGACAGCTAATTGTCCCTTGGAAGAGACACAGGTGTCGGCACCCACTTGTGTTGTGTGGAAAGTGACTTTGCGGTGTCGGGGGAGGCAGTGGCTTGACTTGTATGGATTTGGAACCTTCGCAGCTGCCCAGAATTTGCCTCTGATGGCAGTGGCTTCCTTCGTACCACTCATCCCTTTTCCGATCTTTGTCACACACAGCTCCTCCAGACACCCTTCACTGGGTTTTACTTATGGGCTGGCTCTGTCCCTGAGATGTGACCTGTGCTGCATCCCTAGGCCGTCCAGGCCTGCAGTGTGGATACCCTGTGTGGTGATGCCCGGTAACCCTGCAGGGTGCTGGACGTACACTCAAGAGACTCTGGGAACCATGTGTCCACATCTCTATATGTTACCTACTTTAGCGTGGGTGAGCAGTGACTGTAAGCTAGTCTGAGGTGTAGATAGAGACACCTGAGGCGCTGAACCTATTTTCCAGGAGTTCAGATCTTCCACTGGGGGCCGGACATGTTGACATCCTGCAGAAAGAAACCAATGCTCCTTTTGGAGTGGTGAAAATGTCCTGGAACTTGGCAGGGATGGTGGCTGCACAGCCTCGCAAATGGACTAAATGCAGTGGCCTTGTAGACTTTGAAATGGTTACCTTTTCTTTCCTTTTTTTTTTTTTTTTTTTGAGACAAAGTCTCGCTTTGTTGCCCAGGCTGGAGTGCAGTGGCGTGATCTCAGCTCACTGTAGCCTCTGTCTCCCGGGTTCAAACGATTCTCCTGCCTCAGCCTCCCAAGTAGCTAGGACTACAGGCACTCGCCACGATGCCTGGCTAAATTTTGAATTTTTAGTAGAGACCAGGTTTCACCGTGTCGGCCAGGCTGGTCTCGCGCTCCTGACCTCAAATGATCCCTCTGCCTCAGCCTCCCAAAGTGCTAGGATTACAGGAGTGAAATGGTTACTTTTATATTATGTCAATAGTTTTATCTCAATGAACAAAAACAAGCAAGACAAAAAGACATTTTGAAAGCCCAAACACCATGAACTGGGCACAGCTTAAAGTGTCTGAGCACACACAGCCGGTAAATGGAGATAGTCACGGACACCAGGTCTCCCTCTAAGCAGGGAAGGGGCTGGAGGAGCCAAGAGGGGAGAGGCATAGCTGCTGAGATGCTGGCCATGTCACACGCCGGAGTTGGAGGAGGCTGGGGAGGACGCTGGGCAGAGATGAGACCACCTTTCCTTTCTGCCACTGACTGCCCTCCAGGAGCTGCAGGAAGGGGCCAGGGTCTGCCTTCCTATGGCCGAGAGGAGGCTGGCAGCCCCGCCTGTCCTTAAGACTGCCTCCTGACTGCTCTTGCACGACCTCGGGTGCCCGTCAGAGACCATGACAGCCTCTGAAGTGTTGGCTGCTCTTTCCCTGGTATCACTGGTGAACTTGGCCTTGGCCACTGTGTTCCTCAGGCAGCGAATACCAAAGGATCGGGGCTGCTCAGAGAGGCGGCCCCCAGATGGCAGCTCCTCCCTGTACCCCACTGCCCCCAAGCCAGCAGAAGGATCCTCCACACTCTAGATCTGTGCCAAGCACTGTGGGTGCAGGAGCGAATGAGCCAGATGTGGTCTACCCTTCGGGGGCTGCAGCTGGAGCTGCCTGAGCCACGTGGCAGTGAGGTCTAGGGGTGCTGGAAAGGGACAAAGCTGGAAGAAATGTTTTCTGAGCCCGAAGTGCAGTTTCATTGCAGGGGATTGTTGCTGGGGGTGAGGCTGTGAACTGGGAAGATGCCCTGTCCCGAGTTTTCTCCCCAGGGCCGGTGGGCCTGCCTCACCTGGGATCTCCAGATGCAGGGGCTCCACGCAGAGTCTACACAGAGCAGTGGCCACGTGGTTCCCCCGTGGACACATCCTTTGTTCCTCAGAATGAAACCAACTTGTCCAGAGCCTTCTACAGGAGCCAGGAAATTGGGCAGGTGTTGTAGAAGAGGAAAAAAGGGTGATCATTCTACGTGTGGAGGATGCCTTACCCGAATCAGAGAAATGCTGATGAAAACCACGGGGAGGCCGGGCGTGGTGGCTCACGCCTGTAATCCCAGCACTTTGGGAGACCAAGGCGGGTGGATCACTTGAGGTCAGGAGTTTGAGACCAACCTGACTAACATGGAGAAACCCTGTCTCTATAAAAATACAAAAATTAGCCAGGTGTGGTGGTGCATGCCTGTAGTCCCAGCTACTCAGGAGGTTGAAGCAGGAGAATCGCTTGAACCCGGGAAGCGGAGGTGGCAGTGAGCCTAGATCGTGCCACTGCAGTCCAGCCTGGGCATCGCAGGGAGTCTCCATCTCAACAAACAAAACAGACAAAAAACCAAAATCACAGGGAGAGTCCTTTTTGTTCCTTCCAGATGAACACCAACACCGAAGGACAATGATGACGGTGTCAGGGGCTCCTGGGTGTGAGGAGTGCTGCTGGGTGGGAAACTGGAGTTTTTGGAAAACAATTCAGAATCATCTAGTAAAGATGAAGGGAGACGTACATCTCCTGCAAATCAGAGACCCCACTTGTAGGTATTTCCCTTAGAGAAATTATTACACACGTGTCCTGGGAGGCCTGAATATTCCTAGCAGCCAAAATGAAATAAAACAGAATGTGGCTGCCACTGATGGATAATGGGTAAATATGCACATGTATGCACTGTGTCTATGGCAAGGAAAAGGAATGAGCAGGGCTACGTGCAACGGCCGTGACTCTTGGGAGCTTGGAGTTGAAGGTTTCTTCAAAAAGTTGCAGAAGAAAACTTCATATGATTTCATTTAATTAAAGTTCAAAACATGCAGGCCAGGTGCAGTGGCTCACACCTGTAATCACAGCACTTTGGGAGGCCATGGTGGGAGGATTGCTTGAGGCCAGGAGTTCGAGATCAGCCTGGGCAACATGGTGAAACCCCATCTCTACAAAAAAAGTGAAAAATGGGCTGGGTGTGTTGGCATGCATCTGTAGCCCCAGTTACTCTGGAGGTTGAGGTGAGAGGATCACCTGAGCCCAGGAGGTTGAGGCTGCAGCGAGCCATGATTATGCCACTGTACTCCAGCCTGGGTGACAGAGCAAGACCCCATCCCAAAAAGAAACAAACCCAAAAAACAAGCGATAACTTTTTTTTTTTTTTTTGAGACAGCATCTTGCTCTGTCACCCAGGCTGGAGTGTAGTAGTGGTATGATCTCAGCTCACAGCAATCTGCCTCCCAGGTTCAAGCGATTCTCCTGCCTCAGCCTCCCAAGTAGCTGGGATTACAGGCACACACCACCACACCTGGCTAATTTTTGTATTTTTAGTAGAGATGGGGTTTCGCCATGTTGGCCAGCCTGGTGTCAAACTCCTGACCTCAGGTGATTTGCCCACTTCAGCCTCCCAAAGTGCTGGGATTACAGGCATGAGCCGCCTTGCCCAGCCCTATACACTTTTTGACATACATATATGGTTAAACTATTAAAGAGTCAGGGAATGAAAAATACAAAATAGTAGTAGTTACCTGTAGTGAGTGGAGGATTTCAAAGTGAATATTTATTTTATTTTTTCCTTCATTCGTTTTTTTCTTTCTTTTCTTTTTGAGACACGGTGTCATCTGTCATCCAGGCTGGAGTGCAGTGACATGATCACAGCTCACTGCAGCTTCACCCTTTCGGTCCCAGGTGATCCTCCCACCTCAGCCTCCCCGGTATTAATAGCTGGGACTACAGGAGTGTGCCACCTTTTTGTATTTTTTGTAGACACAGAGTTTTGCCATGTTGTCCAGGCTGGTCTTGAACTCCTGGGCTCAAGTGATCCTCGCATCTGGGTCAGTATCCTAAAGTGCTGGGACTGCAGCTGTGAGTCCCTGCCCGGCCCTGGCCATTTTCTTAAGCTGAGTGCTATGTACATAGATGCTCCTGGTGTTGTTATTCTTCAAATGTTACACGTTTTAGAACTTTTAATCTCTCTTCAGTACTGAATAAAACACTTGTATGTTTTTAAATGGGCCTGAGGGTGTGGGGCTTCCTGCCTCCAATGTGAGATTCTGTGCTTTAGTACCAGCAAATGGGCCTGGGCTGTCCTTGGCCGTGCAACCTCCAGGGACAGTACACTTCCAGCTCCCCAGCGGCTGAAACTTGTATAACTTCCAGAAACAAGACAGAATGGTCAAAAGTGCATGAAACCAACTGTGTAAATTGTGAAATGTGCATTGTAATTTTGCTTTTTTCCTTCTAAAATGGCATGAAGCCCCCATTTTAAAAGTTTGGATAGGGAGAGATTGGTCAATGGGTACAAAGTTACAGTTAGGTGGGAGGGATAGTTCTGGTGTTGCATTGCACAGTAGGGTGACTGTGGTGCTCACAATATGGTATTAGGTATCTTAAGACAGTGTAAAGAGAGGATTTTGAGTGTTCTCACCACAAGGAAATAATAAATGTTTGAGGTGATGGATATGCTAAATACCTTGATTTGATGATTATACAATATGTACATGCATCAAAATATTCTGCTGTACCCCATGAATATGTAGTTATGTGTCAATTAAAAACAAAATTTTTTCTTGAGACAGGGTCTTGCTCTGTCCCCCAGGCTAGAGTGCACTGGCGCAATCATGACCCACTGCAGCCTCAGCCTCCTGAGTAGCTGGCACTACAGGTGTGCACCACCATGCCCGGCCAAATTTTTTGTATTTTTTTGTAGAGATGAGGTTTCACCATGTTGCCCAGGCTGGTCTCGAACTCTTGAACTCAAGCAATCCATCTGCCTTGGCCTCCCAAAATGCTGGGATTACAGGTGTGAGCCGCCGTGCCCGACCCAAAATTTTTAAAATAAATTTTCTTTTTAACCAAGATAAATTCTAGAAATGAAGCAAAACTGACCAGCGCCCTCTCCTGGGCGAGGTGGAAGTGGAGCCCTGGGTGGGAGGACCCGCTGGCCCCAAGAGCCCTACTGGTTCAGCACCACGGACAGCACTCAGAGCGGCCTCCTTTCCTGGGCGTCGCTGTGGGCTTCCCTCGCTGATTTGGCGGCAGCTTTGGGGAGGAAAGTGGCAGGAGCCTGGGTTCCCTTCTGCCTTCCTCATAGGCTGAGATGAGCCGGAAGAAGCTCATGCCACAGTACTCAACATAACTTGGTGTTCTGTAAATGCTTAGAAAATCTTCTCTGCTGTCAGGGCAGGAGGACGTCCAGCGATGAGACCTGCTTGCGACCCATGAGGGGACCCCATGAGCAGTGATGGATGTCACCAGGCCAAGAGGGACACCTGCTCTCCATACACTTTCTAGGCTGACTGGCGGGAGGGGAGGGACGGGGCCTCTTGTGGCTCTGTGAGACACCCACCCAAAGGCACTTCCTGCTCTGGAACAGTGTCATGGTGGCCAGAGGGGGAGTCCAAGGCCAGGCAGGTGCTGGTCACTCCTTGGGCTTATCCCAGGGGTGGGGCTGGCGGGGGGAGCTGAAGTATCTCAGCCAGGAGCTTGGACCCTTGATTCTGCTTCCCTGGAAAAAAGGTGGGTTTGATGCAGAAGGGGTGAGGGGAGGATGGTGATGGGGGCTTCAGGAAGATTCTCTGCTTTCTTCCCTCAGCCAAGGGTGCAGATTGGGGAGCAGGTGGAGGGAGACGAGAAGGTGGGGTCAGTGTCCAGGACAGGCTGTGGCTCCATGCTGGAGGAGAGACAGAGACCAACAGGAGGATCTCTGAGGATTCTCTCAGCTTTAAATTCAAAGATGTTTGTTTCTCATCACAACACCCATGTGTTAATTCACATTTCATTTTTATCTGCTTGTTCAGTGGTTGGGTACTGAATGGTATTAATATGATCAGAATTTTCAATAACAGAGGAAACATTACACTATTCATTGAAACAAATTGGTTGGCATCTATATCTCCATATACCACCCTGGTCTTGTTAGATCTAAATCATGTTCACACTCAGCAGCTCTGATTTGAACTGTAAACCCAGCATGGGAGGCGGGATACCTGCTGTTTGAAGAGCTCTCTCTCTCTCCCCTCCAATATCTGGTCTGATTGGACACACACTGTACAGCACTAGGCTGCATCTATGAGCAGGTCAGGTGGTGACTAGGGCCCGGAAGTGACCCGCTGTGGTCACAGTGGATTTGCCTAGTGTTAAAACTCAATGTAACCTGCATGGATGTAGGACCTTGTGCAGCGTGGTACCGACACGTGGGCATGTCAGCTGTTTGGGTGAAAATGTAAGCATGTGTCACGTCGGGATGTGTTTGTGCAGACCTCTGTGTCCTTAAGCATATGCTTTTTTTTTTTTTTTTTTTTTTTTTTTAAGACAGGGTCTCTGTCGCCCAGGCTGGAGTGCAGTGGTGCAATCATGGCTCACTGCAGTCTCAACCTCCCGGCCTCAAGTGACCCTCCTGCCTCAGCCTCCCGAGTAGCTGGAATTACAGGCACCCGCCACCATGCCCAGCTAATTTTTATATTTTAGTAGAGACAGGGTTTCACCATGTTGGTCAGGCTGGTCTTGAACTCCTGACCTCAAGTGATCCACCTGCTTCGGCCTCCCAAAGTGCTGGGATTACAGGTGTGAGCCACCACACCTGGCCGCATATGCATGTGTGCCGAATTTGGGCATTTCGGCCTGTTGTGCATTTTCATCATTTTGTTAAAGAGGGGAAAAAACCTGAAAAGCCAAAGAAGCCGGAAACTGAGTGTTGGTGAACATAGCTACTCAGTGCAACGAGGAAGCCGTGGACATAGCTGCTCAGTACAACGAGGAAGCCGGTGCTGGCTCTCCTGGCCCACACTGTGAGTGGAAACTCCTCATGTACATTGGCTTGGGGTGCTCTGGGCAGAAGCGGGCATCGTATGGGTGCTCGAAAGCCCTCACTGAGTCACACACAAACACTCCAGGCAAAGAATGGGACTGATAGTCATGCCTGTCTGCTGTGGCCTTGGCCCAAAGCTTTTAGTGCTTCTGAGCAAGGAGGAGTGTCAGCCTGGCCAGGGTTGTCTCATTGGTGTCCAAAAACTATGCCCCTAGTGTTGTTCATTTCTGCTAATTCTGCCTACATTGTCCTTACCTGCCTCCTCTTCTGGCTAATTCCTGCTAGTTTATTAAGAATTGACTTGGCACCACCTCCTCCAAGAAGTCTTCCTTGACTTCACAGTGCTGGGTTAGGTCTTGTTCAACTGGTTGCGTAGCTTCTGGGAGCAAAAGCCACACTTGCCCCTCCAATGGCAATCCCACCCTTACACTGCCTCGAGAAAGCTGGGAACACAGTGGGTACTCTGTATATATTAGTTGTGTTTCAGAATGGTTTCTTTCCCCCTCACCCCAGACAAGCACAGTGGGATTCTTCTCCAGTATTCACTTTGAGACCCTGGTGGGGTTTCTGAAGGTAAGCCCCACAAAAGCGTGCCCCTCACCCCACGCTGGGCCTCTAGGTTTTAAGTCTCGAGGTAGCCCCCACTCAGCTTCCAGCAGTTCACAGAAGTTGCCTTTTTGTTCCTCCCAGTTCCTGGCTCCATCAGCCTGTCCCCACGGTGAGCTGTGGTTCTCTGTCTCTGCCTGTCTCTCTAGTTTTAGGGTTGGCTGTTTGTCCTGTAACCTCAATTATCTGAGGATTCTAAGAAAAGTCACTGATTTCCAGTTTGCTCAACGTTTTTCTGGTTTCAGGGGTGGGAGCGGACATCTGCCAATCTGGAAGTTGACGTGCATAAGTTGAGTGCACTTGAATCTTCTCTTTGCCTCTTTGGCGGACCCAGGGTCCAGGGATGGGGAGGAGACAGGATGGAGACCAGCAGACCCCGTTTTTTTCTGGCTGGGGCCTGAGGACCTGAAGGGAGTGCAGCTCCTCGGGGACTTCTGTCTGTATTAAATACAGACACAGACTTCACTGGGCTATGATGACTGGAGATGGGGAGTCAGCCATAGTATTTGCACTTAATTCTGACAGAAAAGCTGAGGGTCATCAGAGCCTGGAGTGGGAGTTTGTTAAAGTGACAGTCACCTGGTGTCATTCTCACAGCTGTGGACCTCCCTGCTTGGCAGGGAGGGTGTGTCTCCTCATCTCTGAGTGCCCTGCCTGCCAAACTCCCTCCCCCGCCCCTACTTCCTTTGCCCACTGGGCACCAGGCCTGTGCCAGGGCCCACGTTGTCTGGCAGCAAAGGCGCAGCCCCTGTCTGTAGGGGGACGGACACACAGCTCCTTTGCACACAGCTTTGGGACAGGGAGAGGGGCAAAATCCTATTTGTCCCAGGAGAAGCTCAGTTCCACCAGGGCGGGGCATGCAGCAGGTGCTGTGTTTGTTGATTAACTCAGTGAGGACTTTCGAGCACCCACACGATGACCGCTTCTGCTCAGAGCACCCCAAACTGACATATGTGAGGAGTTTCCACTCACAGTGTGGGCCAGGAGAGCCAGCACCGGCTTCCTCGTTGCACTGAGCAGCTATGTCCACGGCTTCCTCGTTTTGCACTGAGCAGCTATGTCCACGGCTTCCTTATTGCACTGAGCAGCTATGTCCACGGCGTCCTCATTGCACTGAGCAGCTATGTCCACCAACACTCAGTTTCCGGCTTCTTTGGCTTTTCAGGTTTTTTCCCCTCTTTAACAAAATGATGAAAATGTACAACAGGCCGAAATGCCCAAATCCGTCACTCATTATGCATTTTACGAAAGTAAAAAGAAAAGTCCTCCTTAATCACCTTTCATATTTTCATTAGCAACATCAAAGCCATTAGGTCTGGAAAAGCTCATCTGAGTCATGTCTCTGGTAAGAAGTTGATGAAGAATGCAAAGGAATTTGAATTTCAAAGCCAAGCCTTTTTCTCTCATTCATGTTTTCTGCTGTGAGGGCTCCCCGAAGACCCAGCCCTGTCATTCGTTAGGGGAGCGCCAGCGTGTCTGAACAGACACAGTGTTGCCTACTTTAAAGCATTCGGTGCAGCCGGTATGGGTGACGCTGTCCTGAGCCCGCTGGAACCCTGATCTCTCCCCTCAACTGCAACCCGGAGATAGGAGTTGCTTAATCTCCCTGAGCCTGTTTTCTTATGTGTTTATTAGCAACTGTGGGGCGCCTGCTTCATGCCTGACTTTGTGCTGGACCAGGTGGGGTTTGAGGAAAGACAGACGTATCCGTAAGGAGCTTAAGGCTGAGCTTGGGAGACAGACCCAGCAAGTGTGGGAGGGGTCAGCAGGCGAGTCCCCACGCTCTGCTGGTGCTGCTGGTCTGGCCACCATACCCTGAGCACTGCTGGGTTGGAGGAGTGAGTGCTAAGCTGATTCTCATCCTTGCCAGACCTTAGGAGGTGAGTGGTTTCATTTTACAGATGAAGAAATAGAGGCAAAACAGACGAAGAGCCACCCCCCACTTTCTGCTGGTCAGAATGTAATCAACGTGTCATGACAAAGCCATGTCAGGGCATGCAGTGACCCAGGGGAGAGATTGGCTCTACCGAGCACTCCCAGGAGGGTTCCATGGAGGTGGAGGCACAGTGTGTCTTGATGGGTTGTGGGACGGCTACGTTTTCTGGGGAAGGGAGGGACAGAGCCACCCAAGGGCCAGCAGCCCCAAGGCACTGGAAGCCCTGGAATGGATGGTGATGTTGGGGAATTCAGGCTTCTGCAGGTAACAGGGAGAGCAAAGGGTGGACACAGCGTAAATTGGCCCCGAGTCACCCAAAGTCCAAGAGTGGAAAGTGGAGACCCCTTCTCAGCATCTCCCCAACTCCGTGCACGGTACAGGTGGTCTCGGGTGCACCCTTTCTGCTGCCAGCCGCGAATGGCCCTGGGTAGGGCTGTTTACCAGGCAGCAGTGCTTTATCACCTGAAAAACACATGGCAGAAAGAATTCAAGGGAGGACGGAGAAAACCCAAGGATACCTTGTCAGGTGTGAGGAGGGCTTCAGAGTCACACCAAACAGGCTCCATAGCCACGCCGGGGATCCGTGATGGTGATTTACAGGGGCCAGCCGTGAGTGAGGAGCCCTGTGGTTGAAAGACACAGGGTGTGGGTAGATTAAAACTCCTTCCAAAACACAGATTATTGAGCCTTTCCTCCCAGGGTTTTAGATTTCATCACTCTTGGGTGGGCCTGAGAATTTGCATTTTGAGGCAAGTCCCCATGCTCTGCTGGTGCTGCTGGTCTGGCCGCCACACCTTGAGCACCACTGGGTTGGAGGATGAGTGCTGACTGAGTGCTAAGCTGATTCTCATCCTTGCCAGACCTTAGGAGGTGAGTGGCTTCATTTTACAGATGAAGAAATAGAGGCAAAACAGACGAAGAGCCACCCCCCACTTTCTGCTGGTCAGAATGTAATCAGCATGCTGCTTGAAGGAAGTCTTGGATTTATATCCCTCGCCACTTATCCCCCCAGCCTTTCCTGGCTCTATAGTCTCCGAAGAGCTTAGAGTTAAATTTGGGGCAAAGAGGGAACCTTAGGAGGTGAGGCTGGAGGGGGCAGGACCATGGTTCTGTGCGCTGGACTGGATGAGCAGTGCTACAGCAGTTCGGGGAGCTTTCACCACACAGACCCACCTTGACCCCGAAGCGAGGTTTCTAGGGAGGGCCGAGAATTGGCCTGGGAATTGCTGCTGTTGAAGGTAAACAGATGTGGTTAGGGTCATGCTGGCCTTGCTACCACTGCTGAGGTGGTTAAGGGGAGACCTTGGGGAGCCACCGGTGGCTGTGCAGCAGCAGACCTAGAGGGGTGGGCATGGGGCTGCCGCCTGGCGCACCCGGCCCTACCAGGTCCCACCCTCCCCTGGCACAGGTGCCGCCTTTGGTGGTGCAGCTGTGCTTGACCAGCATCTGCCCAATGGCTTTGCAGCATGAACTAGAAATTCCTGGAGTCTCGAGCCAACAAAAATAGTGTACAGAAAAGATCCCCCTGCCCTTCTGTGCAGAGCAGGTCACATGGCATGGCCAGCCCGGCTTCAAGGGATGGGGAAATACCCCTCCCTCAGGATGCTTTTAATCTTTCTTCCTAGTGGAAAGCATACTGGCCTGGGAGCGAGGCAGGAATATCAGGCGTCTCTGATAAGCCAGCTCTGTGGCCTTGGGCTGGCTGCACAGCCTCCCTGGGCTCTGGCTTCCCCGAATATCAGCGCTAGCCTGGAGCTGTGGTCTTGATTGACCACCTGTAGTTTCATGAGCTGGCTGCGCTGCTGGAGGATGTGAGGATGATAGAGTCAAGAGCTTGAAGGTTGTCCACAGCGCATGGAAAAATGAGACAGTGTTCAAATCTCAGCCCTTAGTAGCTGGATGTCCTTGGGCCAGTTACTTAACGTCTCTGTTCCTCCATTTCCTTATCTGTAAAATGGGACACTATAGGCTCTTACAGGATTGTGGCAAGGATCGGGTGAGATAGTGGAAAGTTTGCACTCAGCCGTGTCTGTCGTATGCTGAGCCAGCTGGGCCCTCAGACTTTGACACACCTGATCTGCAATCCTCAAATAGCTTCATTTTTCTTTTCTTTTTGTTTTCTTTTCTTTCTTTTTTTTGAGACTGAGTCTTGCTGTATCACCCAGGCTGGAGTGCAGTGGCATGATCTCAGCTCACTGCAACCTCCACCTCCTGGGTTCAAGTGATTCTCGTGCCTCAGCCTCCCCAGCAGCTGGGATTACAGGCGTGTGCCACCATGCCCAGCTAATTTTTGTAATTTCAGTAGCAACGGGGTTTCACCACGTTGGCCAGGCTGGTCTCGAACTCCTGACCTCAAGTGATCCACCCACCTCGGCCTCCCAAAGTGCTGGGATTACAGGCGTGAGCAGCGCCTGGCTGGCTCCATTTTTCAGTGAGGGAAATGGAGGCCCAGGAGTTGAACCCCAGGCCCTCCTGACTCCACAGCTCAAGCGCCTTTCCAGGCCTCTGACTAAGAGCTCGAGGGTGGAAGGACCAGGCAGCTTGCAGCAGCTGGTTTTGGGGTGTCCTTTGTGATTAAAACACCCCTTCTTTCAGGGAGCTCCTGCAAACTGATGCCAGCAGGGCCAGGCGAGCATGGGTCACGTGAACACGGGGTCCCTTTGTCCTGCTTTGTAGGTCCAACCCTGTGCCAGTGAGCTCTACGAAGCAGGGAGGCCTGCGGAGACTCTGGCCACGGGAAGTGTCAGTATCCTTTGGTGCAGCTGTGGATGGTGCCCAGGAGCTGAGCGTCTTGTAGTCCCTGAAGGTAACAGCAAAACACAGAGTGATGGGACCCTCTTGTCCAAGGGACACAGAGCCAAGTCAGAGAGCCCCCAGTGGCCACAGCTGGAGCAGTTTGAGCTACAACGTCAATAAAGTAGGACAGGTTGAGTATCCCTCTTCCAAAAATCTGAAACCCCAAAAAATCTGCTCCAAAACCTGACACTTCGAATAGTGATGGGAAACTCAGAGGAGGCGCTCGTTAGAACATTTTGGATTTTGGGGTTTGGGAGGCTCAGTGGATAAGTAAAATGCAAGTCCTTCAAAATCAAAAAAATGTAAATTCCAAAACATATATGGTCCCAGGAGTTTTTTTTTTTTTTTTGAGATGGAGTCTCGCTCTGTCACCCAGGCTGGAGTGCAGTGGCGCGATCTCAGTTCACTGCAACCTCTGCCTCCCAGGTTCAAGCGCTTCTCCTGCCTCAGCCTCCTGAATAGCTGGGACTACAGGCACACGACACCACGCCCGGCTACTTTTTGTATTTTTAGTAGAGACGAGGTTTTGCCATGTTGGCCAGGCTGGTCTCCAACTCTTGACCTCGAGTGATCTGCCCACCTCAGCCTCCCAAAGTCCTGAGATGACAGGTGTGAGCCATTGTACCCGGCCTTGTCCCAAGCGTTTTGGATAAGGGATAGTCAATATGTATTGCATCATAGACCAACTACAGAGTAAACATTTCTTAGTCCCTGCTGATGCAAATAAGTGATTCAATAAATGAACAAAGACGAGACAAATCTTCCGTGCAGAAGAGTTTCAAATAATTTATGTAGCTGCTCCGCCCTCGAGGGAGGGATAATTCCTACCCCTTAAGGGTGGGCTGGGCACAGTGGCTTCCTCTCAAAGACCACAGTGTGGAAGGAAGGAAGTAGAGTAACTGCAGTGAAGACACCTGACAGTCACACCTCAGCCAGGTTACCAAGGTCCACACCAACAATGACAAGCCGGGTCGACAAGATGCGCCCTTGATATGTGAGGGAAATGGCACCACACACCTTTACAGTCTTCCTCCCCAAAGCCCATAACCCCAGCCTCATCACGAAAGAAACAGACACATCCCACTGAGAGGACATTCTGTGATATTCCTGACCCGTCCTCAGACTGTCCAGGTCATCCATAGTAAGGAGAGTCAGAAACTCTGCCAGCCCAGGGCAGCCTGGGGAGAGTGACGACGAAATGCCATGTGGGATCCTCGTTGAGATCCTGGGACAGAAAAGGACATTGGGAAAAATGAAGGAAGCCTGAACACAGTGTGGACTTCAGTTCACAAACCGTGTGCATGACATTGGTTCCGTAGTGGAGGCAGATGCACCGGGCCGGTGTCAGACAACAGTTGGGGAAACGGTGTGGGCTGCTTGGGAGTGCTCTGCTATATCTTCATAACTTTTCCGGAATCAAAAACTATTCTAGAATAAAAAGTTTATTTTTAAAAGAGTAAAAGACTTCTTCTGTCGTGGCCCGTCCCCTGTCCCCCTGATCTCTGTGCAGGGCGCATTGGTGGCCACCCCTCCCCCCCTCCCCGAGCAAGAGGACATCCAGCCCCAACCTCAGGGGACTCGGTGGTTGGAGAAAGTCCCTGATTCAGCTCCACGTGGCTCTCCATGGAGAAGCAGAAAGAGAATCGCATTTTCTTGCAAAGACATTGAGATGTGGTCACCTTTACCTGTGTTTTTTTCTCAACCTGCACACAGGGGACTTGCCAGTGGGCTCTGGGTAGATTGCATGTTGAATGGAGAGGCTGGGGGGCGGGAGACAGAGATAACTTAAGCCTTGCAAAGTCTGTCAAGAAAGCATACATCTATCTCTATAATGCACTAACTTGAGCGTGGGCGCTGCTCTGGGAGCCTCTGCAGCGATGTCACCTTTTCCATCTTGGACTGGACCTCACTCCTCAGGTTTCAAAGCCATTGCCCATCATGATTTTTCTTGGTCTTGATGGGTTTGCTGGAGGTTACTGCGGGGGCCACTGCTACCCCATGCTGGAGCCTTGATGTGTGTGGCAGCTGGCAGGGTCAGCCTGGCCCCCACCTGTGACAGACGGATGGAGGGACCCAGGCTCCGAAGGGAGGACTCCTGGCTCCCTTCACGGCACCTGCCTGGCCTTGACCTGTGGTCTCCCTGCCTGCCCGGGAACTCCCTGGGGACAGTGGCTGGGTCTCTTGAATCTCCAGTGCTGGGGCCTGTCCTTCTCATGGGGACACTGCAGTGGCCCCAGAGCTCCCAATAGACACTGGCCTGCCCAAGGGTTGTGTGGCAAGAGCTGGGCTTGGGGGTCCAGCGTGTCTGCTTTGACCTTCATGCAGATTGTGTGACCTTTTGCAAGTGCCTGCACCCGGCAAGGCTCAGGCTTCGCTCTAAAAGGGGCTGGAGACTCCAGGTTTTCTGAGGCTCAGTGAGCAGCAGGGCTCACTGCGTGGTTGCGGCTGTCCCCGGCTCTGCCTCTCCCTTTATGCTGGAAAGCGGGGGGCGGGGCCCTGGAGCCCATCTAGGAGGCCCAGGCAGCATAGGAGCAAGGGACTGGAGGGATGCAGGGAGTGCCCAGGATGTGGGAGGGCATCTGGCAGGCTCTGGAGGAGGAGAGTTGAGCTGTGGAAGGGGCTTTCCAGGCTGGAGGGATGGCTGGAGAAACACCTGTCTCCAGAGGGAGACACAGCCCTGCCTTGGGTGCCCGGTGGGGGAGCAGGCCCGTGGGAGCAGGGTCTTTGGAAGTGGGATTTCTGGGTGGGGCTCACCTCCTTTAGGGAGGAAGTGGTAGAGCAGGGGGTGTGCAGCTTTGGGGTGGGGGGTGTCCTGACCCCCTATGCCTAGGAGTCCCTGTTCAGGGCCTCTGTGGTTACATGGCTGGCACTCACCCCAGGCTGCTGGGATGGTCCCGTCTGCCCCATTGCCTGGCATCTGGCAGTGGCTTCAGTCTGGCAGTCTGACTTCCCTGCCGGTGGGCAGTGTGGGCCTACTCAGCTCTTCCCAGGGCAAACACCAGCCACTCAGCTCTGGTCTGGAGAGCGAGGGAGACAGACGGTCCAGACAGCCAGAGCACCTGGGGGGCTGGGGGAGTCATCTCAGCTCAGGGCGCTGGCAAAGGAGTCAGGGAGGAGAGGCTGCATCTGGGATGATAGCGGAAAACCCCTCAGCCAAAAACTGGGGAAATGGCTAGAACCCGGACTGAGCAGGAGGACCAGGGCCATGCAGGACGGAAAAAGTCGAAAGTGGCAGAACCTGTGGGGTGGGGAGGGTGGGGCGGGGTGACTGAGTTCTGGCTGGACAGATGGTGAGCTCCGCTGGGTGCAGGTGGCTGGTGTGGTGGTGGTGGGGGGATAGGCACAGACCCAAAGGACCCACATCTGGAGGCTGTGCAGAGGGGAAGAGGCGGGAGGAGTCTTGAGGAGGATGAGCATGGCCATCCACATACGAGCAGGTGTGCAGCCGAGTTGGACCAGAGGCCACTGTGTTCAGAGGTCAGGAAGCCTGGCCTGGCAGCTGCCCTGGACAGGTGGCCCGGGGGGAACGTCCAGCAAAGCCCGTCTTCGGGCTGCTGTTCAAGCCAGGTTGAGTCCCAGGCTGGAACTTAGAGTGGCTGTGGTGTTCACGCCACATTGCAGACGCCCTGCTGGGAGCCCCGCCACACCACAGGGGAGGGAAAGGACATGGGCCCCTGAGATGCCCCTGCCCCGGGCACCCTGCGTGCCTGGTTTTCCCAACCACCTCATCTCCAGCGTACGGACAGAAGCTGAGGGTCAGAGATGTTAAAGTACTGCCCAGCCTCACACCGCAGAGGGCAGCAGGAGCAGGTTTGGCCCACACCTGCAGCACTGACAACCCGCCTGAGAGGCGGCTTCAGGCCCAGTTTACTGTGAGTCTCCAGGAGGCCAGGTGGCCAGGAGACTTGGGCCCGAGACTGGGGATGGAAAAAAAGAGGCTTTAAATCCCTCCTAGAAAAATAAGTGAATGAGTGAGTGAGTGAATGAATGAACGGAGTAGACCCACTGCTTGTCTAAAGTCACATGGGAACTTGTGCTGCAGGCAAAAACTTTCCCCCAAAGACCTCACCCTGGGAGGCCTCTCCCTTTAAAATGTAGTTATTAATCACTGCAGCTGGAATTAGCATAATCGGGTCATTTAAATGCTGAGCCACAGTGAGTAAAATCTTCTCCTGCCGAGTCGGGGGCTGTTGTTTCGCCGCTGAAGATCGGAGCTTTGGGAGTGGTCCTCCTCTGCGCCCCCGGGGTTGCCAAATGGCCAGGCTTGAGCTGCTCAGTGGGAGACCCCAGGTTCAGGGGTGGGAGAGTCAGTGCAGGGCGGCCGGGGTGCACCACGCGAAGTCCCGTCCTCTCAGGCCGAGGCTGTTGGTGGGAAGAGTGGCCTAACTGTTGAGTGTGTCTCTGGGTGGGTCTGTGTTTGGGGAAGATAATGGTTAAACGGTGATGCAGGGAAGACAGAGGGTTGAGGCCTCAGTGAATATTAATAATAACGAGTATATTGAATCCTCCATGTTTGTCAGTCTAGTGGCAGCGCATACATACAGATATTCGTCTGTTTCATCTTCCCCACAGCCCCAGGAAACACACGCTCTTGCTCTCGTTTGTCCACTCCAGTGATGAGGAAGCCAAGGCTTCCAGCAACCCTCCTGACATACAGCTGGATGGGGCGGAGGTCAGGGCTGGAACACAGCCGACTGGCCCTGAAGCCAGTGCCCTTCCAAAGATGACCCTGAGTGCCCTCTGTGTGCCAGGCTTTGATTCATTACCAAATGAATCAATGATGATGATGACAATGATGACCATGACAAGGGTTGCCAAGAAAGGCCTGGAGAAACCATGGGTCACGTCATCTTGGGGCTCTCAGGCCCTGCTTCATAGAAGTGAGGGCTTCATAGAAGTCACTTTATTTCTAGGTAAAAAAAAAAACAACAACAAAATCCTTAACAGTGAGGGCTGATCCACCCTCAGTACCCTCAAAACACAGTTCAGTGTGGCGGGTTGCCCTCCCTCACCAGCATGCTGTCTTGCCTTCAGGGCCGCTGCGTGTGAGCGTGGCTGCCAGGCCAGGCCTCCCACAAGGTTTCCCCTCTGTTTCCAGAAGGGAGAGCAGGGATTCCACATCACAACTGCAGAGTGTCCTTGCGGAGAAGCCGAGATCTTGATTCTGTTAAGAGGAGGGATCTGGGGGACAGCCCCTGAGCCCCCGGAGAGCTCAGCTTCCACATTTCCAGATGGCAGTGTCTGCCCAGGGTTGTTGAGAGAACTGGATGAGCCAGTACCTTGCAAACCATGAAATAATGCACAGGTAGAGGAGTCATGATTTATTTGATCATCATGGTGCTTGGAAAAGAAAACTATACCACGCGGCTCTATTCCTGGTGCTATGAGGTGTTCTTGTGCGGCCTCTAAATGCATCAGGGCTGAGTCCTCTTGCCACATGGCAAGTAGGGCACGCCCCCACCCCGCCCTAGCTTCTATCCCCCATTGTTCCGTGAGGCACCTGCAGGCAGCTCTGCATTCAGGCATGCGTCCATCCAGTACCTGGTGTTCCCTCTGAGCAAGACACTGGGTTACGTGGGACCCAGCTTTTTGTCGGAGTTCCCCGGAGAAGCACAGCCAGTAGGATGTGTGGTGTACAGATGGTCCCTGACTAGTGATGGTTTCACGTACTATGCTTTTGTGACTCTATGATGGTACAAAAGCAATATACGTTCAGTAGAAACCGTACTTTGAATTTTGATCTTTTCCCAGGTTAACAATATTCAGTGTGATACTCCCTTGCAATGCTGGGCGGCTGCTGTGAGCTGCAGCTCCCATTAGCCACACCAATGTGAGGTGTTCTGAGCACATTAAGTTAGGCTGGGCTAAGCTATGATGTTCAGCAGGCCAGGTGTATTAAATGTATTTTCAACTTAGGATATTTTCAACTTACAGTGACTTTATTGGGATGTTAGCTTCATCATAAGTTGAGGCGCCTCTATCGATCATTAAAAAGTTATGTGAGGCTGCAGAGAAGAGGGAACGCTTATACACTCTTGGTGGGAATGTAAATTAGTTCAGCCACCATGGAAGGCAGTTTGGAGATTTCTCAAAGAACTTAAGACAGAGCTACCATTCGACCCAGCAATCCCATTACTGGGTATATATTGGAAAGAAAATACATCATTCTACCCAAAAGACACATGCACTTGTGTGTACATCTCAGCATCACTCACAATAGCAAAGACATGGAGTCAACCTAAGTGTCCATCAATGGTGGATTGAATAAGGAAAACGTGGTACATATGCACCATGGAATACTACACAGCCATAAAAAGAATAAAATAATGCCCTTTGCAACAACATGAATGCACCTGGAGGTCATTATCTTTATTTATTTATTTATTTTTGAGATGGAGTCTCACTCTGTCACTCAGGCTGGAGTGCAGTGGCGCAACCTCGGCTCACTGCAACCTCTGCCTCACTGGTTCAAGCGATTTTCCTGCTTCAGCCTCCCGAATAGCTGGGATTACAGGGATGCACCACCATGCCTGGCTTATTTTCATATTTTTAGTAGAGACTGAGTTTCATCGTGTTGGCCAGGCTGGTCTTGAACTCCTGGCCTCAGGTGCTCTGCCCGCCTCGGCCTCCCAAAGTGCTGGTATTACAGGCATGAGGCACCACGCCCGGCCTGAAGGCCATTATCCTAAGCAAATTAGTGCCGGAACAGAAAACCAATTACCACATGTTTTCACTTGGAAGTAAGAGCTAAACATTAGATTCACAGGGACATAAAGATGGCAACAGCGGACACTAGGGACTCCTAGAGCGGAGAGGAGGGGAGCAAGGTTGCAGAACTGTTGGGTACTGTGCTCACTACCTGGATGACAGGATCAGTTGTACCCCAAATCTGAGCATCACAAAGTGTATCCATGTAACCTGCACCTGTACCCCCCGAATCTAAAATAAAAGTTGAAATTATATAAAAAATCAGGCTGGGCACAGTGGCTCACACCTGTAATCGCAGCACTTTGGGAGGGTGAGGCAGGTGGATTACGAGGTCAGCAGATCGAGACCATCTTGGCCAACATGGTGAAACCCCGTCTCTACTAAAAATACAAAAATGAGCCGGGTATGGCGCGTGCCTGTAATCCCAGCTACTTGGGAGGCTGAGGCAGGAGAATCACTTGAACCAGGGAGTCAGAGGTTGCAGTGAACCGAGATCGCGCCACCGCACTCCAGCCTGGGTGACAGAATGAGACTCTATCTCAAAAAACAAAATCAACTCCTGTGATTTTGAAGGGACAGATCCTCAAGTCCCAGAATCTGCAGTGAGCGAGCTAGAGAGCCTGGAGATTCGAGGCTGTTAGTTCCAGTCCAGAAGGAGGCTGGAGACCTGAGAAAGGCTGATGCTTCAGTTTGCCTCTGAAGGCAAGAAAACCCTGGTGTCCTGGCTGAGTGTGAGCAGACAGCGGGACTTCACTTACTGAGATTGTTTGCTTTGTTCAGGCGTCCAACTGGTTGGATGAGACCCTCATTCACTGGTGAGGGCCACCTGCTTTACTCAGGCCACCAATTCCGATGTGAATCTCATCCAGAAACATCCTCGCAGACACACCAAAGTAACGCTTGCCCAGATGTCTGTGCACCCCGTGGTCCGGTCCAGTTAACACAGTCACCACCACACAGCTCTCGGGGAAGACAGACGCGGGAAGAACCAGCAGCCAGGTCACCCATGGCCCCGTAATATGGGTGCAGACAGCAGTGACTTCCACCGGTGGAGAGTTGGCGGCGATTTGGGAAGCAGGTGACTGTAGTCGTTGAGGGACAGGAGTTGGGGGCTTTGCCTGGTGCTGCCAGACTGCAGTGTCGACCCAGAATTTTCTCATTTTTCAGGCAGTGAAGGAAAAAAGAGATAGTTGTCTTCAAAGCCGCCGTCTGACACTGAACTCAGGTAGCTGTGGAGGGAAGGGGGTGTCTCTGCAGGGTCAGGATAACTGGAGATCAGCAGGAAATGGAAAAATAGATCCAGCAATGGGTCCCGTGGCTTGTGGAGGCGTCCAGGGGTTTCCTGGGACGGTTGCCCTTTCAGGCGGATGTTTACTTAGCATCTACTGGGTGCCAGGCCTTGTGGGAGGCATTGGGTGTGCAGTGAGGAATGCTCACGTTCAGCCATTAGAGAGGGATGCAGGACTAGAGACACGTCCGACGCTGAGGTCACACAGCGGAGGGCCCGCTCTCTGGACTGCAGACTGGCCCTGCTCAGAGCGCTTCCTGGAGGTGCTGCCCCGACTTCTCACGAGCTGGCCGGGCTCACTTTTGCTGCCTTACGTTTGGCTCAGCCCCTGCCCTTGCTGTTGCTCCGGGTGGGCCCCGTGAACTCCTGGGCTTCTTTCATAACTCTGGTCTCAACTGAAGCCATTTCCTCTCCTGGGATATCTTCCCTCCTGTGTACCTATTGGTCGTCTCTTTATTGTTTTCAATGATCAGCTCCTCCATGAAGTCTTTTCCCTCGTGTAGCACTGGCTCCCTGTCATTGGGAGCTCAGACATCCTCTGCAGCACCGGAACCACCTGGGTGCGTCTGAAATGACCTGCCCGTCTTCCCCATCACTGGCTTCCTCTCCGTGGTAGGAGCAGAGACAGACTGGTCTCCAGGTCAGAGCCAGGGGCAGCCAGGTGTGAATGAAGCCTGCTGAGCACGCAAACACTTCTCTTGGGGCCTTGGGAGAGCACTTGGCTAGAACTGGTGTCTGCCGATCACCTGGACCAGTTAGAAAGGAGGAGGAAGGAACCAGGCAGGGGACAGACAGCAGGAGCAAAGGTCCGCTCTAGAGCAAGGCACAAAGAGGCCCAGAAGTGTGAGAAGTCCCACAGTTAAGGCGTGAAGCACAAAGTGGAGAGTGTGAGAAGATGGGTTGGGGGGGAAATGTCATCATTCTCTAGGTGTTTGTTATTCAGCGTCACCAACACACCAGGCCCTCCAGAAGGCATGCGAGCTTCGTCCTGAGATGGGAACAGATCGTCAATGGTTTCAGGACATGCCAGGGGAGCTTCCAACAAGGAAGAGACCAAAACAGACAGAAACCGGATCTGAGAGGGAGAGGCGGCCATGCAGGAAGCAAAAGAAGGCTTCCAGAACTCTCTCATCCTCCGAGAAATCGGGCAGTAGACCACCCGTGAATCAGAACATGCACTCCAGCGGGGACTGGCCCTGGAACCAGCAGGAGACACTGGAAATAAATGTAGATCGTGCAGTTAAATAATCAAAGGAAGGGCCGGGTGCGGTAGCTCACACCTGTAATCCCAGCATTTTGGGAGGCCAAGGTGGGCAGATCATCTGAGGTCAAGAGTTCGAGACCAGGCTGGCCAACATGGTGAAACCCCGTCTCTACAAAATACAAAAACCCTGTCTCCACAAAATACAAAAATAAAAATAGAAAAATTAGTCAGTGTGGTGGCGGGCGCCTGTAATCTCAGCTACTTAAGAGGCTGAGGCAGGAGAATCTCTTGAACCTAGGAGGTGGAGGTTGCTGTGAGCCAAGATCACGCCACTGCACTCCAGCCTGGGCGACAGAGTGAGACTCCGTCTCAAAAAAAAAAAAAAAAAATCGAAGGAGGGCTGGAAGGTGAAGCCGAGGAGATCGCTCAAAAAGTAGAATAGGATGCTAATGAAATGGGACTAGGTGAGAAATATTGAGAAAATTGGAAATGTCCAACTAAGGAGTTTCAGATAAAACAGGGGCATTGGCAGAGAGAACCACGTGGATGGAATGTGCACATTCCTTATCGAAGGACACAGGCCTCTGAGTTGAGAAAGCGCTCGGAGTTCTCAGCACAGCTAACAGGAAAAGGTCCACACTGCAGCGCACACCATGAAATTCCAGAGCCCGGGGTTTGAGCAGACCCCGACTAGACCCTCACTGTACAGGGAGGGGGCAGTCCGGTTAGTCACGAAGGAGTCAGGGAGGCAGCAGGCCCGAATGCCAGAAGCCAGCAGAGCCGTGCACTCGAAATGCCCAGGGATGGGGACTGGGCGCGGTAGCTCACGCCTGTAATCCCAGCACTTTGGGAGGCTGAGGTGGGCAGATCACCTGAGGTCGGGAGTTCAAGCCCAGCCTGACCAAATGGAGAAACCCCGTCTCTACTAAAAGTACAAAAAATTAGCCAGGCCTGATAGCACACGCCTGTAGTCCCAGCTACTCAGGAGGCTGAGGCAGGAGAATCGCTCGAACCCAGGAGGCGGAGGTTGCAGTGAGCTGAGATCGCGCCATTGCACTCCAGCCTGGGCAACAAGAGTGAAACTCCATCTCAAAAAAAAAAAAAAAAAAAAAAACCCAGGGGTGATCAGGTCTAGCTAGAGTTCTGCTTTTAGACATGCAAGGCCTGAACGGGTTTAGAATGCTTGTTTCATGCGTCACCTTCCTCAGAAAGCTACTGGGCAAGGCATTCTGAAATAAAGGAATGAAGCCCAGAAAAACAGCGGATCTAAATTCAGGAGAGGGGGCCCCAGCAGCCTGGAGAGAAACCTATTTAGGTTAGCAACAGGGAACTGGTGCCTGGTGTGTTTGCACAGGAAAGGGTTTTATAATTCTATCAGGGAACTTAGGAAAAATTAGCAGGAGGAGCACAGAACACCAAACAAATGGGAGTTCAAGGCAGGAGAAAAAAAGCCGTGCTAGAAGACAGAGAGGGCTGACTATTGATTCCATGCATACATTATTTAAATACGAATAAAATGGACTTGAGAACTCCCTCTGGAGGCAGCGTGAGGACGGGCAGTGGCAAGCCCCAGAGGAAGGCTGTGAGGGGTCCGCGGTCCGCACACTCGCCCTGCGTGGCAGCCCGGGTCTCTCTCACTCCTACAGTCAGTTCGGGAACTTGCTTTTGTACCTTCAGAGGGTTTTTCATTCAAAGGATCAGGGAAAAAACCCAAACAACTTTTTCCGGAAGAGCTAATTGTTGTAAAGTGTACTGTCCGGCGCCTGAGCCTCTGAGGCTGGGTGAGCACTGTGCAACTGTGTTCTCAACCTGCCTTTCCAAGACTGCGGTCCCCTGCAGAGGCTGTGGGCCCACAGCAGTGGCCGAGGAGTGGACACGCGGGGCCGGGGAGGCCACAGGTACAGCAGAATGTGCAGGACAAGAGAGCTATGAGCTCAGAGGGAGGAGGGAGGGGGCCGTGCTGAGGTGGGGGTGGCCGTTGGACCGCCATGTGGGCAGTGGCCTCTGGGTACAGCTCGCACCACCAGCAGGAGGGCTGGGACGAGGACGGAGCGCAGGACTGAGGCGTGGCGGCTGCCGCCTCTTTCCCTGTGGTTGGTGAGTGGACGTGGCTGTTGTTTCTCTTCACTTGATGGGCTCCTGAATGCCGCAGGCCCAGCCATGAGCATCTGGGGTACAGCTCTGATGAGAAGGGAGGGAGGTCAGAGGAGGAGGGAGAGCCCACCGCTTGGAGGGGCCCCTGTCCCTTAGCCCTAAGTTTTCTGTTTCCACAGTGGATTCCAGAAACAAAGCACTGCCTTGAGCGGGCCCAGCAAGAGGTCCCCCGGACCTTTCCGGCGGTCAGGCCTCATGGTCCCGCTGGCCTTGGGCTTCAGACCTCCCAGGGCCACTTGTGGAGGGTCCCTCGAGGTCTCCCCGGGCAGCGGCCGTCCGTGAAGGAAGCTCGGCAGCTCTGCAGTCCCAAAACGTGTGATAAATCCCAGTATTTCTGCCATTAAACGATATTGTCACAAGGGCTGAATTGCCACCTGCAATGAGTAAATTAAATATTGACGATTTCATTGACGGTTAGATTTAATTTGGAGCCATCTTGCTGGGGCCGTAATGGGGCTGCCGATGGCTTACTGTTTAATCCTGTCTGTCACCCCGTTAAGTGTTGAGTAATGAGGAAAAGATACACTGCTCAGGGTGAGAAAGCACTGACTCTCGGGCCCCCGGGTTGAGCCTCCGCCTCATGGGTTGGGTGCCCTAGCACTGGGGCCGCTGTCCAGACAGCCTTCCTCTTCCTGCTCAGCTTCGCCCCCAGGCAAAATCCCCCTCCCCGAGGGCCTCCTCCCTTGGTTCCCTTATATCTCTGACCCGTCGAGGCCAGCCTGGTGGGACGTTGCTTGTGCAGAGCACACAGGGCATCTCCCCTGTGCTCCCACCGCTGTGTCGTCAAGCTGGAGTGCTCAGCCCCCTGTGCTCCCACCACTGTGTCGTCAAGCTGGAGTGCTCAGCCCCCTTCCTCTCGGGTTGATGGCTGGACGTGGGGTGGGAGGGGACGGAGCTGCGTTGTTTATCGCTGTGCCCACGACAAAGCACGGTGCCTCCCTGTCGTGGACCAGGGCTTATATAGAACTACCAGGAAAGTGCATGCCCTCAGCCTCCCCACGCATCTCTCTCCTCATCTGTAATGTGAAGGAAGTGTCTTTGAGCGCTGATCACAGCCCGACTCAATTCTAAGCAGCCGCATCCGTCAGGGCTCGCCAGAGAGCAGAACCAATGGGATACAGATGGGGGTGCGCACAGGGATTGATCATAGGGGCCTGCAATGGTGGAGGCCGAGAAGTCCCATGATCCGTCACCTGGAAGCTGGAGACTCAGGAACGCCAGTGCTGTCATTCAGTCCAAATCTGAGGCCTGAGGGCCTGGGAGTAAGTCCCAGAGTCTGAAGGCCTGGGGACCAGGAGCTCTGAGGCCTGAGAGCAGAAGGAGGATGTCCCAGCTCAGGAAGAGAGAAGCCATCTTTCCCTGCCTTTTTGTTCTCTCTGGACCCTCAGTGGATTGGAGGGTGCCCACCCGAACTGGTGGCGTGGGTTCTCTTTCCTGGGTCTACCTGCCCACATGCCGGAAACGCCCTCACAGACACACCCGGAAAGCGTATTTACCAGCGGTGTGACCCCTTAGCCGGGTCAGCCTGCCATGTGAAATTAACCGTCACAGGACCGTGAGCGCATCTTCTCACTTTGAGGTCACAGCACCCCTGTGAGTACAGGTGGTGTTTACCCAGATGAGGAGGCTGAAGCCCAGAGAGGTTCAGGGGTCTTCCCGAGGTCACACAGCTGCAGAGTGGCTCTGTGTGCTCCTCCCGGGTGCTGCGCCGGCTCTTGTCTGCAGTGGGGCTGGTGATACTGCTCCAAAGCCTCCTCTGAGGCCGGGACTCTGGGCGCCTGGGAGATACTCACAGCATGACCGCTGACTTCTTCTTAGCCGGCCATTCCCACCCTCTGCCCGCTCAGGCTGGACACAGCTGCACCGCTGGACGTGGTCCCTAGTGTGGTCACTCTGGGCTTTGCTTCATCATGGCAGCTGGGCTGGAAGCTCCACCTCGCCTGCCACCCCGAGGTGCTGTTGTCCCTGCCTGCTCCCAACGTTGCCCGTCCTGCCTTCTCTCCCCCATTCCTTCTCCCTGGAGGACTGTCCCCTGTGCCACCTGGCAAGATTTGCCTCTTCCTTCAAAGCCCGACACTGGAGCCCTGCCCAGAGCCTGTCTTCCAGCGGGGCCGGACCGCTCCTCGGTTAAAGTCCTGGGAGTGTGGGGTGGGAGGCTCAGGTGCATCAAACCCGGTCTCTACAAATACGATACGCTCGGTGCCTGGAGATGGGTGTTGGTGCCTTTGGTTAAAGGATGGTTTTGTGATGTGAATAATTACTGCTTGGTGAATCTGTAGACCTGAATTGCTCAAGACAGGCCAGATGGTTTTATTTAGAGAAGCAGGTAAAATGGGATGGAAGATGGTAAAATGCAGACAGGGCTTCATGCAGAAACACTTTGTGTGTTGCTCACGCTGGCTCGGCTGGTGCGAGGTGGCTCCACGCCACAGAAACCCGCCAGGGTGGAGCAGCTGGACCATCAGAGCCGGCTGTTTCTTCATTCACTGTGGCTGTTTATCCAATGACTTCCTCAGATGTGGCATTGGGCACCAGGCAGGGAGAGAGGAATCTGGCAAGATCCAGATCCAAGGTCCCTGAGTGTGAGAGGGCCTGGAGGAAGGGCAGCCTGCGCATCCTGCGCTGGGTCCCCAGAGAGGGAGGGGTGGTGTGTCCCAGTGACTGCAGATTCTTTGAGAAGCCTGGAAAGTACCAGATAAGCACTGGGTGCTTGGAAAAAGTATTTTCCGAGGGGACATTTTTTTTTTTTTAAACAAGAAAGAAACTAAACGTACAATGCATTAATAAGAAAAGGACCTCGCCAGTGCTATTTCCTGTAGCTGCATAAGCGGGTAGCTTTCCTTCCCGGTAAACCTGGATCCTCTCAGGGCCCGAGGAATCATGGTGTGCCACACCCCACTGGGGGTCTGCTCTGATCCGGGAGAGTCTCCGTAGGAAGAGCCGGGCGGGGTGGTGGTTCAGGCCAAGGGCACGCTGAGCTGCCTTCCAAGGCCGAGCCTGGCTTCGTCTCTCTTGGTGGGGTGGGCTTGGGCAAGTTACTTCACTGCTCTGTGCCTCAGTTGGCACAACTGTTGGATGGGCGTGATCATAGCTTTCCGTAGAGTTGTTCTGAGGATTAATTAATGCTTAAAATAGTATTTGGTGCCTAAAAATCCGTAAGGTGTTAGGTATTGTTTTATAAGTCATGCTTGCTTGTAATACTAATGGGTGCGTTTGGGTCTGACAAAGTCCAATGCATTCCTCAGAATTCTGCTCACCCACACACCTGGCAGCTGCAGGCCTCAGGAAGGAGGGCTGGGGCCTCCCCTGGGGAGTCTCCATTTTAGCAGGAAGCTCCCTCTCCACTCCCCCACCCGAGACGCACTGCAGAGAAAACATTTAGAGCTGTGCCCAGTGTTGAAAGATCCGCTCTGGGGCTGGGATGGTGTTGCAAGCAGAGAGGCTAATTAATAAGTTAGAGCAGGAAAAATAAAACAAAAGGGAACGTGGAAAATTAGCGGTGATCACACCACAGAAACCCAGTGGAACCTGTGGCTGGTTGGTTTGCGTAAGACTTGCAGGGAGGGGTAGGGAGGGGCACTCACGGGAGCTTCAAAGACAGGAATTGCTGCGAGTTCTAATTTCCAGTGTGATGCGTCAAATGGGTTGAGTTTCTGCTTTAAAAAAAACTGGGAATTTGTACCCTAGCTAGCTAGTGCATCCTGCCCAGGGCTTGGGAATCAGACCTGTGAGAGCCATTTCTGCCCCAGCTGCAGGCCTCAGTGTCCGAGAGAAGAGTCCTGTGGGGACCTTCTCCTTCTCAGTGTTCACGGGCACCCTGGGCCTCAGAAGGAAGAAGGTGCTGCTCAGGGCTGAAGCCATCCTAGCAGTTGGGCTTCTGATGCCTGGCCCACCCCAGCCCACTTCCTGCCCCCCACCCTGGGCTACTATAGAAGAGGCCCAGGGGTCTGCGGAATGGGGAGGAGTTAGGTCAGCAGGGCACAGGGGAGCCCTGCCTTTTGCCCTGAGAGCTCTCTCTGTCACTGAGAATCTGTGCCTAGCACCCCGTTCACATCACTGAGGGCTGCCAGGGTCTCTGAACCTCTGGGGTTATTTAGAGGAGGTTCATAATTATAGGCTCTTTAAAAATCATAGAATCTTGGAATCAGACTCTTATACTCTTCTCTTTTTCAACTGTAAACATATTCATCATAGGAGATGTGGAAAGTATAATATTCTCCATGAGAGGCAGTCACTGAGTGATTAGATGTAATTCCCATCAGTCGAAAGCCCAAAAACTCTGGGCATCATTCAGTCCACTTGGAACTTGACTTTTTCTTCGGTTCTGCCTCTTCGTGCTCCCTCCACCCCTGGGATAGACGGGAACCTTTCTCCATGTCGAAACCGTTTTCAGTGACTATACGCCATTCTGTTGTGGAAACATGCCACGGTGAACTTAACAGTTTCTCTCACGTTGCATACATGTTGGTTCTATTTTCTTTTCTTTTTTTCTTTTTTGAGATGAAGTTTCACTCTTGTTGCTCAGGCCAGAGTGCAATAGTGATCTCAGCTCACTGTAACCTCCGCCTCTCAGGTTCAAGCGATTCTCCTGCCTCAGCCTGCCAAGTAGCTGGGATTACAGGCGTCTGTCACCACACCCAGCTAATTTTTGTTTTTTTAATAGAGACGAGGTTTCATCATGTTGGCCAGGCTGGTCTCAAACTCCTGACCTCAGATGATGTACCTGCCTTGGCCTCCATAGGTGCTGGGATTACAGGTGTGAGCCACCGCACCCGGCCAGTTGTGTTTTCCTAATTGTATACATAACACGCAGTGAGCACCATCACAGAGAAGTTCAACCATAGATCTGAGAATCATGGAATCATTTCATCATAACCACTGTTACTCAGAATCTTTATTTCACTCATGTTCACCACCTCTTTTTTTTTTTTTTTTTTTTCTTTTCTTTTTGAGACAGTCTCGCTCTGTTGCCCAGGCTGGAGTGCAGTGGCACGATCTTGGCTCACTGCAAGCTCCGCCTCCCAGGATTCTCCTGCCTCAGCCTCCCAAGTAGCTGGGACTACAGGCGCCTGCCACCGTGCCTGACTAATTTTTTGTATTTTTTTAGTAGAGACAGGGTTTCACCGTGTTAGCCAGGATGGTCTTGATCTCCTGACCTTGTGATCTGCCCGCCTCAGCCTCCCAAAGTGCTGGAATTACAGGCGTGAGCCACCGCACCCGGCCTCACCACCTCTTTCTAAAAGGAATTTGAAGTAATAAAGGACAAAAGGGAAGGAAAAGTGAGATGGGAAACGCACAAAGCTAACAATCCACTAAAGCTAAACCTGCACCTATCCCGTGACCTAGGAGTTCCACTCCTGGGTGCACACCCACCAAAAATGAGGGCCTGACTCACCAAAAAAAAAAGGTGTTCAGCATTAGCCATTCTTTATGATAAACCCAAACTGGAAACAGCCCAAATGCCAATCAGCAGTACACCAGAGATGTAGATTGTGGTCCATTCACAGAGTGGAATACTATGCAGCAGTGAAAAAGGCCATCTTCTGGGTACAACAACTTACATGCATCTCGCAGGTGTTAATGTTGGGCAAATGCATCAAGACCTAAAGAGTGCAAACCATGTGATCCTTTTTATGTAAAGCAGGGATTCCTATCCCCCAGGCCACAGACTGGTACTGGTTTGTGGCCTATTAGGAACTGGGGCTCACAGCAGGAGGTGAGGAGTGGGTGAGTGAGCAAAGTTTCATCTGTATTTACAGCCACCCCCCATCGCTCGCATTACCCCGGGTTCCGCCTCTGGTCAGATTAGCAACAGCATTAGATTTTCATAGGAACACAAACCTATGTGAACTCTGCATACGAGAGATCTATGCTGCACACTCCTTATGAGAATCTAATGCCTGATGATCTGCGGTGGAGCTGAGGCGGTGATGCTGGCACTGAAATGTGACTGCAAATACAGATGAGCATTAGCAGAGAGGTTTGACTGCACAGAGACCATAGTAAGTCAGTTGCTTGCAGACTCATATCAAAACCGTATCTGTGAATGGCAGGTGATTAAGCTGCATCTGGGGGCAGGCTTTATATTGGCAAGTGAGTTGACGTACTTCAGTTGCACCGCTGCGTCTGCTGGCAGGCTTTAGGTCAGAACCTGACACTTATTTTAGTCTGCGTATGGCCCGCCTGTGATGTTATTTACCACCCCGTCCACGCCTCTTCCCCATACTGAGCACGTGTCTCAGTCACAGTTTTGGTAAGTCCACCAGCTAACACTGGCCAAAATGAGTAAGAAAAATATCAAGCGTCTCTGGAGAGCTTCTTTGGAAAGGGGGAAAGGCCCGATGATGAAACAGCAGAAGACTCAAAGAAAGCTACATTTAAAAGGAAACACGGAGAGCCCTGCTTCAATTACGGGTTCATTGCAACACGTGATTGACATTCCTCAAGCCCGCTTTGCATAATATGTGACCACTGGCTATCCAGTGAAGCCATAAAACCTTCAAAACTGCTTCACCACGTGGCGACCAAGCACCTTGCCTTAAAAGACAAGACTTTAGAGTTTTTCAAAAGAAAAAAAAACACGAACACGAAGAACAGAAGCAGTGATTGAAGGCCACCACTTAATCGACTGTGTCTGCACCGAGAGCATCACTCTTAGTGTCTGATCGCATTGCTAAAGCTAAGAAGCCCTTTACTGTTGATGAAGAGTTGATCCTGCCTGCTGCTGCTAAGGACATTTGTCGTGAACTTTTGAGAGAGACTGCAGGTGAAAAAGTGGCACGCGTTCCTCCTTTGGCTAGCACCATAAGTAGATGAATTGATGAAACAGCAGAGGATGTTGAGGCACAATTGTTAGAGGGGGTTAATGAGTCACTGTGGGACACAACCCAGGGTTGACGAGTCTACCGATGTTGAAAACAAGGCAACAATGCTTGTTTTTGTGCAATATATTTTCAGGAGGATGTGCATGAGGATGTGTTATGTGTGCTTTCGTTGCCAACCCACACCACAGCTGCTATTCAAGTCTTTGATTACATATCAGGAAAGCTGAATTGATCACTTTGTATTGGTATGTGCATAGATGGAGCGACTGCCATGGCTGGACGGCTTTCTGGTTTCATTACTCAGGTCAAAGAGGTCACTTCTGAATGTGAGTCCGCACACTGTGTCATCCATGGAGAAATGCCGGCCAGCCAAAAAAATGTCACCTGAACTTAACAGCGTTTTGCAGGATGTGATTAAAATGATCAATCACATTAAAGTACATTAAAGTACATGCCTTTAACTCAACGTCTGTTCTTACAACTGTGCCAAAAAAGTCACCTGAACTTAACAACGTTTTGCAGGATGTGATTAAAATTATCAGCCACACTAAAGTGCATGCCTTTAACTCACGAGGTCTGTGCTGGCAGCTCTGTGAGGAGATGGACACAGTGCACACACGTCTTCTCTGATGAACACACGTGAGATGCTTTTTAAAGGTAGATCACTGGCCAGAGTTTCTGAGTTATGAGGGCCGCTCCAGAGGTTTCTTTTAGAAAAATAGTCACCACTGGCAGCACATTTCAGTGACATAGGATGAGTCACAAAACTTGCTGACTTGTGCGACACATTCAACCTGCTCAACAAACTCAATCCGTCACTTCAGGGAAGAATGAAAACTGTGTTCAAGTCGGCAGGTAAAGCGGCTGCCTTCAAAGCCGAATCGGAATTATGGGGGTGACGAGGGAACACTGGGATTTTTGACATGTTTCAAACATTAGCAGAGATTTTGAAAGAGACGGGGCCAGGGCCGCCTTTCTCCCAGCTGGTGCACGATCACCTGCCTCAGCTTGCTGTTTTCTTTTCTTTTCTTTCTCTTTTTTTTTTTTGAGATGGAGTTTCGCTCTTGTTGCCCAGGCTGGAGTGCAATGGCACAATCTCGGCTCACCACAACCTCTGCCTCCCGGGTTCAAGCAGTTCTCCTGCCTCAGCCTCCCGAGTAGCTGGGATTACAGGCGTGCGCCACCACACCCAGCTAATTTTGTACTTTAGTAGAGACGGGGTTTTTCCATGTTGGTCAGGCTGGTCTTGAACTCCCAACCTCAGGTGATCCGCCTGCCTCGGCCTCCCAAAGTGCTGGGATTACAAGCGTGAGCCACCGCACCTGGCCCCTACCTCAGCTTTCAAAAGAGCTTGAGCGTTACTTCCCAACCACCAGAGAACCCCAAACGGGGAAGGAATGGATCCGTGACCCGTTTGTGGATGAACTCCGTGGCTCACCTTTGTCTGAGCTACAAGAGGATCAACTGCCTGAGACTACAAATGATTGTGGCCCTAAAAGTGTGTTGGAAAAACCTTCAGATCTCCATATGTTCTGGATGAAAGTCCAGGCGGAATATCCTGAGATTGCCACGAGAGCACTGAGAAGCCTGCTTCCATGTCCAGCAGCTTGTCTTTGTGAAGCAGCGTTTTCTCTTTTTTTTTTTCCAGACAGAGTCTCACTCTGTCACCCATGCTGGAGTGCATGGCGCAGTCTCGGCTCACTGCAGTCTCTGCCTCCCGGGTTCGAGCGATTCTCGTGCCTCGGCCTCCCAAGTATCTGGGACTACAGTTGTGCACCACCCCACCCGGCTACATTTGTTTTTTGTATTTTTAGTAGAGATGGGTTTTGCCATGTTGGCCAGGCTGGTCTCAAACTCCTGACCTCAGATGACCTGACCTCCGCCTCCCAGAGTGCCGGGATTACAGGCATGAGCCGCTGCGCCCAGCCTGAAGCAGAGTTTTCTGCAGTGACAGCAACCAAAACGGGATTATGGAGTAGACCGGACATTAGCAACACATTCAGGGTATCCATGTCTTCATCACCCCCAGATGGGACCGTCTAGTTGCAAGAAAACAAGCTCAGATCTCCCACTTATGCTACGTTGTGGTGAGTTATGTGATTATTTCATTGTATATTACAATGTAATAACAACAGAAATAAAGTACACAATAAATGTAATGTGCTTCAATCATCCCAAAACCATCATCGCCCTCCCAGGTCCGTGGAAAAACCGTCTTCCACGGAACTGGTCCCTGGTGCCAGAAAGGTTGAGGACCGCTGATGTAAAGCACGGAACAGGCAGCATCACGTCCGAACCGGACAGCAGCGGGGAGGAGGTCCCGGCGCCCTGTGCTCTGGGTCCTGAACTCAGCGGTTATTGTCTGGGTGTGGATGGAGGAGGAGTTCCTCCAGCTGTGCCCTTAAGACTCGCACACGTCACTGTTTGTAAGTTGTATCTGGATAAGTAAAAAAGAAAAAGGAAGCACACCGAGCAGAGCCGAAGTGACGAACTGAAACAGATCTGAGCTTCCGGGAGCCAGGGCCACATCCTGGTCATCAGCCCTGTGCTTGGAGACCCAGATTCCGCCTGACCCCTGTCCTCAGGCCTTTCATGGACGGCAGTGGCAAGAGCAGGTACGAAAGCGGAATTCACACTGGTCCCCACAGGGTCCGCGTGGAAGGCGTGACGTGACAGGGAGGCAGGATTTGGTGGCTGTGCTGCCGAGCGAGGCTGCAGTGAGCGCTCTGTGCCCAGCCTGCCCCAGGAGATGCACCAGAACACGTGGAGGGCCCGGAGCCCTTCCCTCTGCCAGGCCATTCATGGGAGCTGTGTGGCAGAGAGGCTCTGTAGGTCGGGGGACTGGGCCCTGGCACTGGCCAGGATTTGAGACCCAGCGGGCACTTCCTAACTTAGCATCCATGACTGTCAGTCACCTGCCCGTGCGTCAGTCTGCTTGACAACAAAGACGTTGTCAACAGAGCCCTGCCTTGCAAGATCATTTTAAATGAGATCATGAACATGAACAGAATGCTTGGCGCCGAGTAGGTGCTCAGAATGGCAACACGCAGACTGGAGGCAGCCCTTCCAGAAGCACTGAGAATCAGCAGGGCCAAGGGTGGGGGCGGGGATCTTGCCTGGGGGCTGGGACAGCTCAGCCTGCGAGGCCAGGCTTCTCATGGGGAAGGGCTCTGCCACCCACGCAGTGTGCGATCTTGGGCCACTCGCTTAACTCCGGTGTGCCTTGGTTTCCTCATGTTTAACAGGGGATGAGTAACAGGACCTCCTGGTGGCATTGTCATTGGGCTCCAGTGATGCCAAGTGGCCGCAGCCCCTTTAAACAGAGCATCTGCTTGGCCAGCCTCTACCCTGTGCCCTGCTTCCAGGTCCTGCAGAGTCACCAGAGGCTCCTGCTACCCTCCCTCCTTCTGTAGGGGGTGGCTGAGCTGGCAGGGGCCTCCACAGTGTCACCAAAGGTTCCCCAACCACAGGCTTCTGTGTCCCCTGTTGTGTTCATGGCCTTGGGCTGGGGTGGGGACTGTGGCGTGCAGCCCCTGCAACCTGGAATATTTTCAGCCCCTGGAATCCTGAGCATCCCCCTGAGATGGAGCATGAGGCAGGAGTCTCCTGCAGGAAGGTGGAATTGATTCTGCCCACGCATTGTCCGTCCACCCTTCCGTCCATCCACCCTTCCATCCATCCACCCCTCTGTCCATCCATCCACCTGTCCATCCACCCTTCCATACGTCCACCCACTGTCCATCTACCCTTCCATCTGTCCACGCTTCCATCCGTCTACCCTTCCGTTCATCCACCCACCATTCATCCACCCTTTCATCCATCCATAATAACAGGACTTCCCGCATTTCCTCTTTCCCATCCCCCTCAATGCGTGTTCACTGAGCACACAGGATGCCAGCACTCTTCGAGACATGACCTCCTCCCTGTGCTCTGAGAAATGAAAGCCCAGCAGAAGGGATTGAGATTGTAAGCGTGTCGGGAGGGCATAGAAGGTGCTGGTAGAGGGGTAGAGGGTAGAATTGGGGTATCTGGCCTAGTTTGGGGGTGTCAGGGGAGGCTTCTCAGAGATGGGGAGCCCCTCTAGTCTCTGGCATCCCTCCCCACTCCCAGCCCCAGAAGTACTTGGTGCCTACTCTGCCTTTGGCCTGGGAAGGCGGCCTCCTGTAGTGTTCAAGGCTCTGCTGCAGTGCGCCTCCTCTGAGAAGCCCTCCCTGACCACTCTGGCTCCAGCAGGCCTCCCGGCCCACATGCTTCTCTCCCGCAGGGCCTGACTCTCCCTGATGAGCCGGTGGAGGCCAGGGCTGTGTCCACCTGTGTGTAGTTAGCTCTGGGTGCTTGGCATACTGTAGGAACTTGGTAATTATTTGGGGAGTAAGTGAGTGACCTGGGCAAGAGGCAGGGGACAGAGCGACCCACGCAGAAGGAACAGCACAGATGGCCCTGAGGTCACCCTCAGGAGGGGATGGTAGCATCTTCGCCATCTCACTGCCTGGGGCCTGGGGCCCAAAGGGTTCTGGTCCCATCTCAGAGGCAATCAGCCCCCTGTGCAGTCCCGGACTTAGGTTCAGGCTGACCCCTTGTGCTTACCCACAGCTTCCTGTCAAGGTCAAGGTAAGCAGGACTGCTTTACACCCCACCCCCCAATTCTGCCAACAGTAATTGGGAGGAGACCGGTCAGGTGCTGGAAGATGGCATTCCTGGGGTTCCCCACCACTCCCTGTCCCCATGACCAGGCCCTTCTGGAGGCACTCATTGCCCTGCAGCCCAGGTGCAGGGGATGTGAGCAGCGTGGGGATTTGGGGCTGGGGCTGGGGCCAGGGAAACAAGCCCCAGCTGTGTGGGCACTGTGCTGGGAACCAGGCCCCGTGCACTCAAGCACAGGTGATTCTGCAGAAAGCACAAAACCGTGTACTCTCGGTTCCCACCCAAGGATGGGAGGGTCTCAGATTTCTGGGGGCGGCTGCTTGAGAAGCACAGACTGTTGCCTCCCATGTCATTCAGCCGGAGTGAAATCGCCCCATTCACAGGGCGCTGGGGGAGGCTGGGTCAGAGCCCTGCTGCTCCTGCCCAGAGCGAGTCTGTCCGTTCCCACTGGGGAAAGCCAGGTGCCCATGGGCCTCCCAACACGAAGGAGATAGATGGTAACACACTCACACCTGAACCAGGTCTTCAGAAAACCCAGGATTTCTGCAGCATTTTGTGTTCTCGGAGGGTTTTCCTGCCATAGTAACCTAAGAAGCAAACCTCATTTTCATCAGTGATTTAGAGGCAGGAAATTAATACGTGAGACAGGCAAGGAGTGAGTGGGCCGTGGCAAGCACCTTCGAGGTGCGGGTGCAGCCCCGTATGCAGGAATCTCGTGCTTCTAAGAGGTAAGCATCACTCGTTCACGGAGGAGGAAACGAAGGCTCCGGACTGTGGCAGGAAGGCGGGAGTGACAGTCGAGGCTCCGCTCTGCCTGACTGTGCAGTCGGATGCTTTCCTTCCCCACGTCCTTCCTTCCGGGCCCCTGACTTCATTAGAGCAATTCTGAACCCATGCAATGGGCTGGGCAAAGAGTTTCTTCCTCCATTCATTCATTCACTCATTCACTCACTCATCGGGGGCTTGGTCAGCTTATTTCTTCCTGGCTCTGAGGATGTTCTTCTCGAAGCAGACATTCCCATTCGAAGGCCAGGACCCCACCATCCACATCTAGCAGATAGAGGAACCAGGATGGGCCAGCGTAGCCCTGTGATGCGTCATTAGCTGTTGGACAGGCTCAGGAGCGGACGGGAGCTGGGCCTGGCCTGGAATCTTAGGAAATTCCCTAACTCTGCTGACGCCGGCTGTGGGGTTCCTAATTTGTCCAGATACCGAGGCAATGATATAAATGTGGTATTGATGGCAGGGCCTGGGCAGGGCCTCCAGGTGGCCCTCATTAAGTCTCGATAGCTCCCAGAATCCAGAGGGTGCTTCAGATGACCAGAGAGGAAGAATGGATGGAAACAGACATCAGAGGTGAGCATGCCGTGGTGCCCCTCCCAGCACAGGCGTCCAGCCCCTGGACAGTGGCCCCTGGCACCTTGAGGCCCCAGAAATAAGATGCACATGGAAAGGAACCTTATTTCCTCCCCAAATTCCCATGAAACTCTGGGCACCTTTGCCATCAGGGTTCTCATAGCCTGACAACACATGCCATAGGTGGAAGCCACCGGATGCTGGGCACACAGTCCTTCACTGTCTACAGAACAGCTGCAGCCTTTACAGACGGAGAAGCTGAGGCTTGTGGGGCTCAGCGTCTTACCGAAGGTGGAGCAGCAGGAGGATAGAGGAGGGAGCTGGGTTGAAGCCAGGTTTTCTGACCCCAGGCCCAGTGCTGTTCCTTCTCTCAGGGTCCAAGTGTGCTGTTGAGTCCAAAGGGCTGAAGACATTTTACTGAGCAGCTATTGTGTGCCAGGCCCAGGGGCTTCCATCTGCATGAGACCCAGTTGTCAGAGGAGCTTGGAAGCCGGGCCTGGAATGCTGTAGGTGGCTTTTCTCGGTACCCCACAAGTCTGCATGGTGCCGGGGGTGCCACTGGACTGGATGCTCTGGCTGCTGCCACTTCTTGGACCAAAACTGGCAGAGACTAAGGCGGGAGCTGAGGATGAGCGTCACATGGCCCAGGAGTCGCTGTCATGTGCCCGGCCACTGAGTGTGGACCCCAAACCCATCCATCGAAATGTAAACCTATGTTTGGTTTACAAAGAAAGTGGGTGGGAGTGGGGCACAGCGGTCAAGGATCCTGGTATGAGCCAGCTGCCAGGACTCCAGACGAGCCTGCGGCGCCTGGAGGAAGCTTGCAGCTGCCCATGTCCCCACGAGGAGACAGAGATGTAACTGAGCCTGCTGGAGAGCCGGGCACCCCCAGCACCAGTGAGGCCTTTCCCAGAGCCCCACATGCTCGTCGTTCCCAAACGTTCCCTGGTACGTCTCTGGGATCTAGCTCAGATGGGGCTCTGCTCAAAACAAAAGTAGGGGCTTGGGTTTTTCTGTCCCCCCGCCCCCCGAGCCCCAGGCCAGCACTGTCCTAGGGATTATGGCCCTGCTGTTATAATCAACCCCCTGTGCTTCGGTGTCCCCAAGCCCCTGGCTGTGCTACTGGGGGACAGACACAGGGACCGTGTGCTCCTGGGGACGGGCACGGGGACTGTAGGCAGCTCTTTTCTCCAGGCTTCCTGTGGGGGGTATGTTGGCGCGAAGGCGGTAGGCAGGCAACCCCGGAGCGTGTTGGGGAAGAAGTGGAGGGCATCGTGGGCAGGAGGGGCTGGCCTTGGGGGCAGAGGCAGTGCTGAGCAGGATTCAGTCCAGATCTTCCATCTACTTTGTGTGCTCTTGGCTTTGACTTGTCAGCCCTTGTGAGGATGGGGGGCCCTCCCTGTGGGGGGTCCGCCTGTGGGTCCCTGCCTCAGGCCGTATCCTAAGTTCTGAATCCCTCTTTCTTCACTGAGTCACACGCTTCACCCTGACCCCCAGGAATCAGCCACTCCAGCCCCACCCCATCATACAGATGGGGAAACTGTGGTGCAGCCAGGGCAAGGGTTTGCTGCTGAACCAACTCCAAGTTTGCTGCTGAACCAACTCCTGCACCCTGTCCCGGGTGTCCTCCCAGGACTGCCACTCCCTGGAAAGTCTGGGTGGTCCTGCCCTCCGCGCAGCTCCCCGACAGCTCGTGCGCTGGGTCTCAGCTCAGGGGCCAGGCTGTGGGTGAGCTGCAGACACCTTCCTCCAACCCTGTGCCTTGGCTGTGTCCTCAGGGCCACAGACCTTGGTGCCCTGTGTGGGGCAGCTGCTCCTAGGGCAGCCTGGGGCACACATGGGCTCTGCAGTCAGCTGCCTGGGCTGGACCAGCTTGCTCTGCCTCCCAGCATTGGCAGGTCACGTTTCCCTGTGGGTTCAGTGGGATGGTAATAGTGCCCTTCCGCGGAGCTGGGGGGATGAAGTGTGGGACTGGCCTAGGGCGGGGTCGGTCAGGAATTGTCGAGATCCCTGCGGTTATTCTCTTGCCCCTGGGCTGTGTGTTCCAGGGTCCCGAGGCTGAGGGTGCCCCCAAGATCCTACTGTGGCTCAGGAATCCGGCAGGGCCCATCGGCTGCCCTCCAGATGGTGCCTGGCACGCACTGTCCTGGTGGCCTGGCTCTGTGTCCCAGGTCCCGACACCAAGTGTGAGATGTTGCAGGCCCTGGATTTTCTGCTCCTGTTCAGAGTCTGGCTGGGAAAAGAGAGAAGGCGGACTCTTTGGTGGTGCTGAGACAAGGGCAGATGCCGAGCCCAGCATCCTAGGCCCTTCTGGCCCCAGACTTGCTGTCCCATGTCAGGCTGTTCCCCAGGGCCGCACTCCCCCCACTGGGCCTCAGGCCATGTCGTGGCCTTTTCTTTCAGGGTCCTACTCATCGTCACCACCTCTGGGAAGTGGCATCTCTGTGCTCCTGCAGATGGGGTAGGGGATGGGTCTGTGCCCACTGAATGGGGAGTACCTGGGAGATGGGGCTGCTTCTGACTCAATGCTGTGTCCCCTGTACCTGGGGTGGGTGCTGCATTGGTGAATGAATCGATGACAGATGGCCCCCCAGCCTGTGCCCCTGCCGTCCTCACCTTGACCCGTCACCATAGCAGGTCTGTTTCCTGACCAGAATGAAGGCCCTGCCCAGCACCTAATGGGTGCTCCCGAGCCCACATCAAGGCAGAGGCTTAGAATGACAGTGGCCTCTGCCCACCCCCGCCTCATTCCCCATGCTAACGTGGGAAGTGGGGTTGGTGGCATCTCACAGTTTTGCGTTGTGCCCACCACAACATCAGAGAAACAAAGCGATCCAGCTGGGTTGGGATCTGTGATTTTCAGGTCTTTCTGGCCCACCTCCTCCACCCGCTGTTACTCAAAGCAGTGAAGATGAAAACCAGAGCTGAAGTGGCCTCAGGGGAGGAGGAGGAGACTGAGCTTCCTCCTGAGGTGTGGGATTGAGAGGCCGAGTCACAGAGGGACAGACTGGCCTGACCCACTCCGGGGTAAATAGTCCTGGAAGCTCACAGCCGCTGACGTCCCCACTGAGCTGGTGGCACTGCTGGGACCTCTGGAGGTCTCTGGAATCTCCCTCTGGGTGTTGCCAGCCGGTAGCTGGGTGGTCTTGGGCAGGTCACTCAACCTCTGATCCTCCCTTTTCTCAGGTGTAAAGGGAATGGTTCTTGTGAGCTCACGCAGCATTCCTGAGTGGGTATGGATGTGGGTCGTTACTGTTCTCGAATCTCGCTGCTCATGCAGTGAACGTTTGTTGAGCCTTTAAAAATTGCAGTGAGTTGGAATGTTTAGAAGTTGATCTATTGGCTTGGCGCGGTGGCTCACGCCTGTAATCCCAGCACTTTGGGAGGCCGAGACGGGCGGATCATGAGGTCAGGAGATCGAGACCATCCTGGCTAACACGGTGAAACCCCGTCTCTACTAAAAAAATACAAAAACCTAGCCAGGCGTGGTGGCGGGCGCCTGTAGTCCCAGCTACTCGGGAGGCTGAGGCAGGAGAATGGCAGGAACCCAGGAGGGGAGCTTGCAGTGAGCTGAGATCCGGCCACTGCACTCCAGCCTGGGCGACAGAGCGAGACTCCATCTCAAAAAAAAAAAGTTGACCTATTAATGGAAATTAAAATTACATTCCATGAAACAACAGCCCCCCACTCACCTCCACAGCCCCACCCCAAACTTTGGACACCTTCACATGAGGAAGGGGGGTGTGCCCATCTCACCCACTCCTGCCCACATAGAACAAGAGTTTGCCTCTAGTCCCTGAGCCTTGTCCAGCTGACCGGGGCTCTGGAAGGTCCTAGCTGCTAGGGTTAGCTCTGCCTCTTCCTTCAGCCCCTTCCCCTTCTAGGTGGGGAAGCAGGTGCTTCACAGAAGTCCCTCCCTCCCAGTTATTTTTATTTGTCCACCAACGTCTGAGAGCAGTGTTCTCTCATCCTTTCCCCGTCCTTCCCCACCTGCCACTGTTTTTCGGGGGGCCATTTGGGCAGCCGCCTTCAGCCCCTGGGATCATCCCTGACCCCTTTCAGTTGTGCCTCATAATTTGAGACCCCAAAATCTGAAATTAAAATCCTCCTCCATCCTGTTGGCCCCCGCTGCGCGCCGAAGCCTCATTATTCCAGCTTATTAACAGGAGTACCGCGTGGACAAGGGGTGCCTGTGATGGGGCTCGCAGCGGGCCGGCAGGAGATTAGCAATGCTAATACTGGTAATTAGGGATGTGGCGTTGGCGCTGGGTGCAGGCTTGCTGGCGAATTTAAGGGCCAGATTTCCTGTTAGGAGTGTGGGAATAATTAAGGTGGCTGGAGGGTGTGGACAGGCTTGCCAGGAGCTAGGTTCAGGCCCTCTTGCCAAGATGAGGTGCAGAGAAACTGGTGATCTAAACCCGCAGCACCTGCCCTGGCGGAGGTGCGGCATCTTTTTTTTTTTTTTTTTGAGATGGAGTCTTGCTCTGTTGCCCAGGCTGGAGTGCAGTGGCTGGATCTCAGCTCACTGCAAGCTCCGCCTCCCAGGTTCACGCCATTCTCCTGCCTCAGCCTCCCGAGTAGCTGGGACTACAGGCGCCCGCTACCTCGCCCGGCTAGTTTTTTGTATTTTTTTTAGTAGAGATGGGGTTTCACCGTGTTAGCCAGGATGGTCTCGATCTCCTGACCTCGTGATCCGCCCGTCTCGGCCTCCCAAAGTGCTGGGATTACAGGCGTGAGCCACCGCACCCGGCCGAGTTGTGGCATCTTAAGCACTTCTGCATTTCACAGATTGCTCCTTTTTTTTTTTTTTTTTTTTTTTTTTTTTT